>NW_027361678.1:10995000-11107500 GCF_039654945.1 Dendrobates tinctorius
CCTGCCCAGATCTTGGAACACGTCGCTACTATTCGATTAGGCAGGCTGGCCAGCACACTCTCAATGGATCGCAGTGTGAACACCCCTCATACGAGACCAGATGTGTTTGGGCTTGGCTGCACCCTGAAAAATATAGTGCACAAAATACACAAAAATAGTGAGGTATTGGTTGATATTTTGGCCAAAATACGCAAGCTCGCAACCCACATCACGGGTCCTCACGCTTGCGAGTCCTAACACTAAACTATTAGTAAAGCAACAAAAGAAGACTAAAAACCTCCAAAAATTCTAATCAAACAGCAAAAAAAGGGCAGCACCGCTTACCTGGCCAGATCTTGGAACAAATGCACTATAGAGTGCAGCCAACCCATATAGCAAGATGTTGGCAACACAGGTGCAAAATGCTAGATCAACAGCCACTCTCCACCTACCCATTCCTGGAGGGGGTGACTGCCCACTATACACTTGCACGATAAAGGCCTGTATAGGGCGCTGTTCACATAAGGGTAATGCATAGTGTCTGGTTCACAGCCTATTAGTCACGTCCCTACTATTCGATTAAGTGGGCTGGCCAGCACCCTCTCAATGCATCCCAGTGTGAACACTCCTCATATGAGACGAGACATGTTTATGCTTGGCTGCACCCCAAAAAATATAGTGCACAAAATGCACAAAAATAGTGATGTATTGGTCGATATTTTGGCCAAAATACGCAAGCTCGCAAACCACGTCACGGGGCCTTAAGAGCATGCTGGGAGATTGGTTGTACGGCATGATGGGAAAATAGATGACAGTCGTACAACATGGCTGGGAGGTATAATAGAGTATAATCATTCAAGTATGGCAGGGGTATGGCAGTATAACAGTCACACAGCATGGTGTGGGAAGGTGACATAAATGACAATTGCATAGCATGCGAAAGGGTTTGTTTAGATTACATCAATACAGTGTTACAGGGGGTTGATATACATGATAGTCGAACAGCATGGTGGGGAGGGAGATAGTGTTGATGGCAGACATACAGCAAGGCAGGGAAGGTGGTATAGAGGACAGTTGCACAGCATGGCTGGGGAAGCTGGCTTAGATGAGTTGTACAACATTGCGGGGAAGGTGGTAGAAATGACAGTCGTACAACATGACAGGAAGGTGGTAGAGATGACAGTTGTACAGTTTGACAGGGAAGGTGGTAGAAATGACAGACATACAGCATGACTGTGGGAGCTGGCTTAGATGGGCTGTACAACATTGCGGGGAAATTGGTAGAGATGACAGTTGTATAATATGACAGAGAAGGTGTTCGGGATGATAGTCGTACAGCATGACAGAGAAGTAACAGAAATGAGTCGTATAGTAACGGAAGGTAGAAATGACAGTTGTACACTATGGCAATAGAGGTTGTAGAAATGACAGTTGTACAATATGAAATGGTAAGTTTTATGGCAGTAAAGGTGCTAGAAATTACATTAGTACAGTATGATAGGGAAGGTGCTAGATATGACAGTCATACAGTATACCAGGGAAGGTGGTAGAAATGACTGTCAAATAGCATGATAAGGAGGGTCTTAGAGGACAGTCAGACAGTATTACAAGATGGTGTTAGAGGTGACAGTTATACAGCATGGCTGGAGGACTGCAATACCAAAATACTGGAGTTAATAATCCATATGAAAAATATCACAATTTTTATAAGTTTACAATATACAGTTGTGGCCAAAAGTATTGACACCCCTGCAATTCTGTCAGATAATACTCAGTTTCTTCCTGAAAATGATTGCAAACACATTCTTTGGTATTATTATCTTCATTTAATTTGTCTTAAATGAAAAAACACAAAAAGAATTGTCCTAAAGCCAAATTGGATATAATTCCACACCAAACATAAAAAAAGAGGGTGGACAAAAGTATTGGCACTGTTCGAAAAATCATGTGATGCTTCTCTAATTTGTGTAATTAACAGCACCTGTAACTTACCTGTGGCACCTAACAGGTGTTGGCAATAACTAAATCACACTTGCAGCCAGTTGACATGGATTAAAGTTGACTCAACCTCTGTCCTGTGTCCTTGTGTGTACCACATTGAGCATGGAGAAAAGAAAGAAGACCAAAGAACTGTCTGAGGACTTGAGAAACCAGATTGTGAGGAAGCATGAGCAATCTCAAGGCTACAAGTCCATCTCCAAAGACCTGTATGTTCCTGTGTCTACCGTGCGCAGTGTCATCAAGAAGTTTAAAGCCCATGGCACTGTGGCTAACCTCCCTAGATGTGGACGGAAAAGAAAAATTGACAAGAGATTTCAACGCAAGATTGTGCGGATTTTGGATAAAGAACCTCGACTAACATCCAAACAAGTTCAAGCTGCCCTGCAGTCCGAGGGTACAACAGTGTCAACCCGTACTATCCGTTGGCATCTGAATGAAAAGGGACTGTATGGTAGGAGACCCAGGAAGACCCCACTTCTTACCCCGAGACATAAAAAAGCCAGGCTGGAGTTTGCCAAAACTTACCTGAAAAAGCCTAAAATGTTTTGGAAGAATGTTCTCTGGTCAGATGAGACAAAAGTAGAGCTTTTTGGGCAAAGGCATCTACATAGAGTTTACAGGAGAAAAAAAAGAGGCATTCAAAGAAAAGAACACGGTCCCTACAGTCAAACATGGCGGAGGTTCCCTGATGTTTTGGGGTTGCTTTGCTGCCTCTGGAACTGGACTGCTTGCCCGTGTGCATGGCATTATGAAGTCTGAAGACTACCAACAAATTTTGCAGCATAATGTAGGGCCCAGTGTGAGAAAGCTGGGTCTCCCTCAGAGGTCATGGGTCTTCCAGCAGGACAATGATCCAAAAGACACTTCAAAAAGCACTAGAAAATGGTTTGCGAGAAAGCACTGGAGACTTCTAAGGTGGCCAGCAATGAGTCCAGACCTGAATCCCATAGAACACCTGTGGAGAGATCTAAAAATGGCAGTTTGGAGAAGGCACCCTTCAAATATCAGGGACCTGGAGCAGTTTGCCAAAGAAGAATGGTCTAAAATTCCAGCAGAGCATTGTAAGAAACTCATTGATGGTTACCGGAAGCGGTTGGTCCCAGTTATTTTGGCTAAAGGTTATGCAACCAAGTATTAGGCTGAGGGTGCTAATACTTTTGTCTGGCCCATTTTTGGAGTTTTGTGTGAAATGATCAATGTTTTGCTTTTTGCTTCATTCTCTTTTGTGTTTTTTCATTTAAGACAAATTAAATGAAGATAATAATACCAAAGAATTTGTGTTTGCAATTATTTTCAGGAAGAAACTGAGTATTATCTGACAGAATTGCAGGGGTGTCAATACTTTTGGCCACAACTGTACATCGGCAAACAAGTATAATACATGTTAAACTAGATTAGTGGCACAAGTGCGGTCTTAAAAAGTATGACACCTACTAGTTATGATAATCATAGGGATGAGAAGAGCATGAACTTGATTAAACTGTACTAAAATGCTAGTGCTAAAAAGATCATTAACATTATGTGCTGTGACTGCAATCTACATGGTGCATCAAAACAGCAATATAAATAAGTACTAGGTAATGGGAAATACCTTAAACTACGTGCAGTCACAGAGATAGCAAAGAGACAATTAGCCCATATGAAATGTCACCGCAGCAGCCCCAATGCGCGTTTCGCGTCGGCTTCCTCGAGGGGGCGTAGCATATTGTGTGTCTAACCTAGTACCTAGTAGTAAATAGTACAACATTGAGAGGAATGAGGTAGCAATGCCAGTTGTACAGTATGGCAGTAAAGGTGTTAGAGATGACAGTCGTACAGTATGATAGGGAAGGTGCTGGAAATGACAGTTTTAGAGCATGGCTGGGTTTGCTGGCTTCGATGACTTGTACAACATTGCGGGGAATGTTGCACACCTGACTGTAGTATAGGATGGCAGAGAAGGTGGTAGAGATGACAGTTGTACAGTATGACAGGGAAGGTTTTAGAGATGACAGTTATACAGTTTAGCAGGGAAGGTGGTAGAGATGACAGTCGTACCGTATAATAGGGAAGGGAGTAGAGATGACAGTTGAACAGTATGATAGGGAAGGTGTTAGCAATGACAGTCATACACTATGACAGGGAAGGAGGTAGAGATGACAGTTTTACAGCATGGTTTGGGGAGCTGGTTTAGATGAGTTGCACAACTTTACAGGGAAGGTGGTAGAGACTACAGTCATACACTATTACACTATGACAGTAATTGTGGTAGAAATGACAGTCGTACAATATGACAGGTAAGGTGGTAGAGATGACAATCATGCAATGACACAGGGAAGGCGGTAGAGATGACAATTGTACAGAAAGATATGAAGGTGTTAGCAATGACAGTCATACAGTATAACAGGGAAGGTGGTAGATATGACAGTTTTACAGCATGGCTGAGGGAGCTGGCTTAGATGAGTTGTTCAACTTTGCATGGAAGGTCATGCAGTATAACATGGAAGGTTGAAGAGATGACAGTCACAAAGTATGACAGAAGGCGGTAGAAGACAGTTGTACAGAATTATATGGAAGGTGTTAACGATGACAGTCGTATATTATGACAGGGAAGGTGGTAAAGATGACAATTTTACAGCATGGCAGGGGAAGTGACTTGAATGAGTTGTACAGCTTTGCTGGAAAGGTGGTAGAGATTAGAGTGGTACAGTATGGCAGTTAAGGTGGTAAAAATAACAGTCGTACAGTATGAAATGACAGTCTTGACAAGGGAAGGTCGTCACAGTCATAGTATGACATGGAGGGTGTTAGTGATGACATTCGTATAGTATTAAAGGGAAGGTGGCAGAGATGACAGTCATAAATTATGGTAGCAAAGGTGATATAAATGTCAGTCGTGTAGTATGACAGGGAAGGTGGTAAAAATAACAGTCGTACAGAATAACCGAAATGGTGGTAGAGGTACAGTATGACGGGGAAGGTGGTAGAAATACTAGTTGTTCAGTACAATAGGTAGGGTGTTAGTGATGACCGTAGGATAGTATGACAGGGAAGGTAGTGGTAGAAGAGATTTCAGTCATACAGTATGGTAGTAAAGGAGGTATGAATCAATTGTACAATATGACAGGGAAGGTAGTACAAATGACAGTCAGTCAGTATGACAGGGAAAGTGGTAGAGATGAGAATTGTACAGTATGACAGGTAAAGTGGTAACGATGACAGTTGTGTAGTATGAAAAGGAAGGTGCTAGAGATGACTGTTATACAGTATTACAGGGAAGGTAATAGAGATGACAGTCATACAGCAAGCAAAGGAGTACTAGCTTAGATGAGTTGTACAACATTGTGGGGAAGGTGGTAGAGATGACATTCATTCAGTATGGCAGTAAAGGTGGTATAAATCACAGTTGAGTACTATAACAGCGAAAGTGGTAGTAATGACAGTTGTACAGTATGTTAGGGAAAGTAGTAGAGATAACAGTCGTACAGTATGACCAGGAAAAGAGGTACAGTATGATAGCGAAGGTAGTAGAGGCGACAGTTTACAGCATTGTAGGGAAGGTGGCTGAGATGAGTTGTACAACATTGCGGGGAAGAAGGTAGAGAAGACAGTCATAGTATGGCAGTAAAAGTAGTATAAATGACAGTTGTAGAGTGTGTCAGGGAAGATGGTAGAGATGACAGTTGAACAGTATGACAAGGAAGGTTGTAGAGATGACAGTCGGAGAATATGACAGGTCAGGTGGTAGAGATGACAGTTGTACAGTATGACAGTGATGGTAGTAGATATGACAGTCCAACAGCAGCATGAGTCTGGTGTAAGGTACAGTCATTGGTTTTACCACCTGGTATTGTGAAGAAAGATGAATGGTCATACCGTATGTTTCTGTAATGAATTATCCGAATCCCCTGACATTTGTTCTCTGGTTCTCTGGCTGAACACATTAATCTGGTGGCCACCATTGCCCATGAGACGCCACATTACCACAGACTTACCGCAATCACTTTCTTTTCTAGTGGCTGATTGAAATCTCTTGTTGCCAGTGAATGAAATATCTGCACCTCTCGTTAATGTGCTAATGACCTCATCATAATCCAGCATCCTCTGAGATAGCGGCCCCCTCCTCACATAAGTAATTAGTTAAATGGGAGGAAGTATTATGTTGGGGAATTGCTGGAGATTGAGGAATAAGTGCGGTATTAATTAGCAAAGGTCAATGCTGGGCCTCGGAGCGGAGAGGATTTAATTTCCCTGGATAATTCCAGGGCATTGATTCAACTAAAAATTAAGTGATTTTTCAATCACTTCTCAAGCAGGACAGAAATCCAGACGCTTTGAACCAGGGAACAACAGATGACTGAATTGTTCGCCTAGAGAACATGGAGAAATCTGCAGTCAGCTCACACATGATAGCAGGCACACTACAGGCACATGCACGCACACCTATGCACACTCACATACCTCCAGACTTGGGTGTGGGTTTTGGGATTTAAACATCATTAATATGCACCTTTGGTTCATGTTTGCCTATGACTTACAAATAGTGATAAGCCAGTGAGTTTTTCAGAAAAGTTAAAAAAAACAAAGCACAAAAAAGCATAGTGTGCAAGACCCCTTAACAAGCAAACGCACAGCTCCTGATGTCAGCTCCTGAGATTTTATCTCACTTCTCTTACTCTCACAGGTTTGGTTTCAGAACAGACGTGCAAAGTGGAGAAAACGTGAAAAGTGCTGGGGCCGAAGCAGCGTGATGGCAGAGTATGGACTCTACGGAGCCATGGTCCGACATTCCATACCCCTTCCAGAATCTATCCTGAAATCGGCTAAGGATGGCATTATGGAATCCTGTGCCCCCTGGCTGCTTGGTAAGGAAGGGCTGATGTCCTGTGAGATTATGCATATGGCCTGTATGCCCCTCCAGCCACAGCTTACAGGCTGCATGTTCCCTGCTAGTCTTGCATGGCTATGACAGTGACCACAATGGTATCACATCAAGAAACTAGTCTGGTAGTTTCTCACACCGATGTATTACCCCTGCAGTGTATGGGGCTGTCCATCCCCGTCATGCCCACTAACAGACCCTGCAGATGTCAGGGCCTAGTAGGAAGCCAACCAGTGACAGCACAAGCCTGACTGTTAGGCCACGTTCACATGGTCAGTGTTTTACATCAGTATTTGTAACCAGGAGTGGGTGATAACACAGAAGTGGTGATGGGTTTCTCTTACACTTTCCCTCTGATTGATTGTCTCCAGATTTTGGCTTACAAATACGGTTGTAAAATACTGACCATGGCCAAATAGGGAGTATTATCCCTAGAGGACTACAACCTCCAGCATCCAGTTTAATATGTCAGTGTACGGCAATAACATTTTACAAATGAAGGTAACACAGCAGGGCCACAAAAACACCTCATCACATGAACGTCTGGCCGGAGAGTCATGGCTGCCAGACACCGGAGGAGACAGCAACGGCCCAGTGCGCTTCAAAACAGCAACTAAAACGTGCAAAAGACAAGATCTGTCCTGTTGCAGATTTTTGGTGAAAACTAGACATAAAAATGAAGGGTCCGTTTTATTAATTATTTTTCTTCTGTCCTACAGCAGCAGAATAATGGTGGATTCTGCCCCATGTACTAATACGTGAAACTGTAATAATCAAGGGCCCCTGAGCCGCCAGCACAAGACGCCATGCATGGACTCAGACAGCTGGTTCGCCTCTTCTAAGCATCTATACTACACTGGAAATCCCAAATTAGACAGGGATCATCTCAATAAGTCAATCTATTTCTCTGCATTTTCCCGGATTCTAGTTCTACATACCATTCTGACGTCAATTGCAAGTGGATTCCTCCAAAATTCACACCAAAACCTACTTCAAATATGCACAGTCTCGTTCCACATGAGGTTTTAAAAACCTTACTTCCGTTCTGGGGATTCCTTACTGAATCTGCTCCAAATTTTCCACTGCAATAAAAAATAGCTGAATAAAACGTGTGAAAAAAACCCACTTCAAAACAAAAGACTAAAAAACCTCAGGGTGAATGTGTCCTACAGGGGTTAATGAGCTCCCAGATGAAGGGTCATAATTGAAGGTCACCAGCGTTCTCCATGTCCTAGCAGGTCCTCTTCTGATCCTGTGCGCAACGCAGCAGCTCTGAGTGAAGGGGCATCCACAAGAACCCACATAAGTAAGGTTCCTTATCTAATGTAACAATGTTACTCACTTGGGAGCGATCTAAGGTATCACAGTAACCGTTTCTGTTTCAAGTCCAGCTGGTTTATTTCAGTCCTCAAAAATCACAGAAAAACTTAAATACCGCCTTTGTCCGGCACACAGTAAAACATAAAGTAACAAGTCCATACAATAGTGCTGGTTAGCCCGCCTGGCCTAGAGTCCTTTAGCAAAGGCACACAATCCAGGAGATCCGCACACCTCCATACACACCAACATGTGTGAGACAAACAGGTTTCCGTTTACTAAGTGAACCACACTCAGGGTTGGAGATATGGTGAGCAGCTGTCACTCCTAGCACTTCAGCTGCTCACAAAGTAATCTGTCATGGCTGATTAACCCCTTCTATTCCCGTATGTACTACAGCATTACTCCAGGTTTATCTCCCATCCACTTTCTGTCCTACAGCCTTCTTACACAAAACACTAAGGTAATTAAGAAGTTCTCATGCACCATCTTCAGATTGGAATTCTGTTATCATAATGCTGGAAAAAGTAGGACATTGTTTCTTCAGCAACAAAGACAATCTTAGGTCTTGATATAAACTTCCTGGATATATCGTCCTGTGCTGCAGTGCTTCTTAGGCCTTGTGTCAGCAGTCGCAGTTTCTTGGGCTTTATAGCACTTATAACCCTTATTGAGAGAGACCATGAACCCTTAGTGTTGCTACCAGACAGAGTTGATCAGTAATTGCACCCTGTGATTTCACTTTTCAGTACCTCGGATATGGGAATGAGGTGGAACCAAGCCTCTGGTCCTTGCTGACTGCAGATGCATCTCATCCATGTTGGGCGCTCACCAGGAGTAATAGACACTTTGGGGACAAGGAGTCTTCAGAGCCATACAATATGTCATTTCCCTGTGGACCCACAGATCCTGAAAAAGCTGTCAATGTGGGACAACATATTAAATCAGAACCCTTGTCAGGAAGGAACATGGCAAAGTCAGAGCTGATCCTACCCTTTGCATCTAAAGTAGCTTCCTCAATATTATTGCTGACAAAGTAAAGTTCTAACAAGAATGACCACTAAATCAGAGATCTCTGGAGGGTCCCTAGGATGTGGGGATTACTCACACGGACTCATGTTTATCAGCTTCATCAGATTGACAAACCCTTTCCATGATGTTCAGGTTGGCCTACATTTTCACATCTCAGGCCATAGTAATAACCATTATACTTTTCTGGCTGAGGAAATTGTGCTTTTTCCAACTCATAAAAGGTTATGGGAGACTTCGCCCACTGCGGAACCACCAAGCATGCCAGGGTCTGCCCACCAGGATCTAGAGCAGAGATCTAAAACTCAGCTGGATAAATGGGCCACACAGAAAAAAAATTGAATATGGAGGGCCGTGTTTTTTACGGAAGATTAAGTTTTCAATAACATTATATTCCTATATCATCTATCATCATCTATTTTTGGCATGTTTTTTATTCTTTTTAATGAGGATTATCATATGGGTGATGGTACAGGTCTTCTAGTTTCCTTGAAATTTTTACATAAAACAGCATTTTTAGAGGTCAAATATTATTTCATTACTTTTTCATTCTGAATTTTTTTTTAAATTATTTTACATTTATTTGACTCCCAATCAGCCCCATACAGTAATATAGGTTTATAATAATCATATAGTGGTTCTGGCCCCCATCATGTCTCCAATCCTGTTATAATGTCACATGTCCTGTAATAATAATGTCCCTCAGCCTGTAATAAAGACCTTAATCCTGTAATAATGTCCCCCATTCTATAGTAATGTCCTCATCCTGGTCCTTTGTAGTAGTAATGTCTCCATCCTGTTTCTAATCATATAAAACATATTCTCATCCTGGTCCCTTCTTATAGTAATGTCCCATCCTGGAGTAATATCCCCATCCTGATCCCATCTTATACTAATATCATCCTGGTCCCATGTCATAATGATGCCCCCATCCTGGTCCTATCTTGTAGTAATGTTCTCATCCTGATCCCATCTTGTAATAATGTAATGTCCCCATCCTGGTCACATCTTATAGTAATGCCTTATCCTGTGGTAATGCCCCCATCCCGGTCCTCATCTTATCGTAATGTCCCCATCCTGGTCCTCATTTTATAGTAATGTCTCCATCCTGATCCCATCTGGTGGTAATATCATCCTGGTCCCATCTTATAATGATGCCCCCATCCTGGTCCTATCTTGTAATAATGTCCTAATCCTGATCCCATCTTGTAATAATTTAGTAATGTCCCTATCTTATAGTGATGCCTTATGCTGTGGTAACATAGTTTTGAAGGCTGAAGGAAGACCTTATGTCCATCTAGTTCAGCCTATTTTTAGTGCAGCTGTTCTGCATTGTTGATCCTGGGTAAGGCAAAAAACCCACAGAGTAGCAGCCAATTTTCTCCATAGGGAAAAAAGTTTCTTCTCCTAAGCTGGGACAACCATCTACCTATAATATTATGTAACCTTCTATACTGTTACTCACAAGAAAAGCATCCATTCCTTTCTTAAATTCATTCAGTGAGTTGGCCATTACCACTTCCTCAGGAAGAGAATTCCATAGCCTCACTGCTCTTACCGTGAAGAACCCTCTTCTATGCTGGTGCAGAAATTGTCTTTCCTCCAAACGAAGAGAATGCCCCCTTGTTCTTGTCACAGTCCTTGGTACAAACAGTTAATTGGAGAGATCTCTGTATTGCCCTCTGATATACTTGTACATATATATTAGGTCTCCCCTAAGTCTTCTCTTTTCTAGAGTAAATAGACCTAATTTTGATAACCTTTCTGGGTATTGTAGTGAACCAACTCCATTTATCATTTTAGTAGCCCGCCTTTGAACCCTTTCAAGTTCAGTAATGTCTTTCTTGAGCACCGGCGTCCAAAATTGCACACAATACTCCAAGTGTGGTCTGACGAGTGATTTGTACAGAGGGAGAATTATGTTTTCATCTCGTGTCCCCAGGTAATGGCCCCTTCCTGGTCCTCATCTTATAGTAATGTCCCCATCCTGCCCCTCACTTTAAAGTGATGTCCCCATCCTGTACCTCATCTTACAATAATGTTCCCATCCTTGTCCCATCCTATTCTAGTGTCTCCTTCCTGGTCCCAACTTATTGTAATGTCCTCATCCTGTAGCAATGTCCCCAATCCTGGTCCCATCTTAAAGTAATGTCACCATCCTGGTTCCATTTTATAGTAATGTCCCCATCCTGGTCTCATCCTGTAGTAATGTCCCCATCTTGGACCCATCTTATAGTAATGTCCCCATCCTGTAGCAATGTACTCATCATGGTCCTCATCTTTTAGAAATGTCTCCATTCTGGTCACATCTTATAATAATGCCCTATCCTGTAGTAATGTCCCCATCCCGGTCCCAACTTATAGTAATGCACCATCCTGGTCCCATGTAATAGTGTCTCCATCCTTGTCCCATCTTATAGTAATGTCCCCATCCTGTAGTATTGCCCCATCCTGGTCCCATATTATAATAATGTCCCCATCCTGGTCCCATCTTATAGTAATGGCCCCATCCCAGTCCCATCTTATAGTAATGTAGCCATCCTGATCTCATCCTGTAGCAATGTTCCCATCCTGGTCGCATCCGATCTTAATGTCCCCTTCCTCATCCCATATTATCACAATGTCCCCATCCTGATCCCATCTCATAGTAATGTCCCCATCCTTATCACAACTTATAGTAATGTCCCCATCCTGGTGCTCTTATTACAGAAATGTCTCCATCCTGGTCCCATCTTGAAATAATGTCCCCATCCTAGTTCCTTCTTATAGTAATGTCCCCATCTTGGTCCAGATCTTATAGTAATGTCCCCATCCTGATCACATCTAATAGTAATATGTATGTCCCCATCCTGGTCCTCATCTTATAGAAATGTCTCCATCCTTGCCCCATCTTGTAATAATGAACACATCCTAGTCTCATCTTAAAGTAATGTCCCATCTTATAGTAATTTCTCTATCCTGGTCCCATTTTATATTAATGTCTCCATCCTGTAGTAATACCCCCACCCTCGTCCCATCCTGTAGTAAAAGCCCCACCACGGTCCCATTTTATAGTAATGTCCCCATCCTAGTCACATCTTATAGTAATTTTCCTATCCTGTAGTAATGTCCCCATCCTGGTCCTTTTCTTATAGAAATGTCCCAGCATGCTAGAGATGGGTTGCATTTTACAAAAAAAACAGGAAAACACATATTTGGTAGACATCTTGCTACACTCATCAGGAGTGCTTTAAACTAGAGCAATATGGGATGGAAAATATATGGCTAGGAAAAAATATGCAGCTAATGAAGTCTTTTGAGAACCCTACTATTAGAAGCGGAAATAAAGAACAAAACCCATGCTGGCTCTGGCTAAACACTGAATGAAACAATGAATATTTATTGAAATTAGAGGAGCAAAGAAACTGACTGCAAACAAAAATGTGTCTATACAAATACACAGAGCATGGGAAACAAACAGGGAGAATTGGAGCTGCTAACACAGGAAGAGAGATATGACGTCATAGGTATCACTGAAACTTGGTGGGACGATACACGATTGGAATACAAACCTTGAAGGCTATATCTTATTTATTAGAATCAGGATTAACAAGAGGGGAAGAAGTGTTGCATTGTGTGTTACGAAAACATATATATCCACAGAGATCCATGCTTTGGAGATTAGTAGCTCTGTAGAAACGGTTAGGGTAAGAATAAGAAGAATGGGAGATTTTGCTAAATTAAATTCTTACCGCACAATCGGTAACAATCCCCAAAAGAAGGAAGAACTGGAAACATCTAAACAGACCAGGATGAATGAACACATAACTTAATCACTTGTTAAAAAGGAAAAATAAATGTATATTAAATGGAAAGAGGGGGTCATATCTAAAAAAGAATATAATGCTGTTTGCAGGGAATGCAGGGCAAGCGTTAGACGAGCTAAAGCAAGTAATGAAGTGAGGCTTGCAAGGGAGACCAAAAGCGTTAAAAAAACGATTTTGAGGGTATGCAAAAAGCAAAAGAAAAGTCAAAGATGCTATGGGATTTTTACAGGATGAAAAGGGTAAAGTGGTCAAAAATTATGTTGAGAAGGCCAAACAATGGGACTGCTATATAAGCATCACATAGGAGACAGACAGCTGTATATACATCACAAAGGAGACACTGAGACAGCTGTATATACACCACATAGGAGACAATGGGACTGCTAGATAAGCATCACATAGGAGACACTGTGACTGCTGTCTAAACATCACACAGGAGACACTGGGACTGCTGTATATACCTCACACAGGAGACAGGGCAAAGGGATCACATAGCTGCGGCCACAAAGATCACATGGAGGCACTAAGATCACAGGGGAGCATATAGATGGGTGGGCAGAGATCACAGTGGGGCACATAGCTGACGCCACAGAGATCACGGAGGGGCACAGAGATCACTTGGGGGCACATAGCTAGGAGGCACAGAGATCACAGGGGGGGCACATAGCTGGGGGGCACATAAATCACAGGGGGGGCACATAGCTGGGGCCACAGAGATCACATAGGGGTACATAGCTGGAAGGCAGAGATCATATTGGGGCACATAGCTGAGGGGCACAGAAATCACCAGCAGACAGGCACAGAGCTGCAGGCACTCAGAGCTCACTCTGGACTCTGGCTGCAGCTCCTCTTCAGGGACAGGAGGATGGGAGTGCATTTGGCGCTAACCGCGCCCACCCGGACGCTAACACCGCCTACCGTGATGACATCAGCATTCATGTCCAGGAAGGCAGCTTTCTGTAATGAATGCTGCCGTACCATGCACTTGGGAGTTAAAGGGCCGGCAGCTGAAAGGATACGGCTGCCGCCCGAGGATTGCGGACTCCTGGGACCTGCATGAAGTCACCACGGGCATGGAGACCGCGGGCCAGAGGTTGCCCACCCCTGGTGTAGAGGGATCATCCTTATTCTTATTTGCACATGGAAACATGAGAAGCAATAGAATGAAACTGAAAGGGAGAAGATACAGTTTAGATATTAGAAAAAATTTTGGACAGTGAGTGTGATCAATGAGTGGAACAGGCTGCCATGAGAGGTGGTGAGTTGTCTTTCAATGGAAGTCTTCAAAAAGAGGCTGGACAGACATCTGTTTGAGATGGTTTAATGAATCCTGCGCTACAATGAGCAGCGGGTTGCACTTTCGCTGTGCCCACCATGCGAAAAGTAAGCAGAACATTTGCGGATGGTACCCATGGTCCGGAGGAGAGGAGACTGTCCTCTTGGCTGTGGGTACCATATCCCTGTAAAAAAAATAGAATTAAAATAAAAAATATTGTTATTCTCACCTTCGGGCGTCCCGCACAGCCTTCCCGCCTCTCTCCACGCATCTTCCGGTCCCAGTAATCCTTTGCGAGAATGACCGTGATGACGTCGTGGGAGCGCGATGACGTCACGGGAGCGCGATGTCTCGCGGTCATTCGTGCAAAGGATTACTGAGAACGGAAGATGCCAGGAGCGTGAAGAGAGGCGGGAAGGCTGCGTGGGACGCCGGAAGGTGAGAATAACAATATTTTTTTTATTTTTTTACATCCTTTTACTACTGATGCTGCATAGGCATCAGTAGTAAAAAGTTGTTCACACTTGTCAAACACTGTGTTTGACGAGTGTGACCAACCTGTCAATCAGTTCTCCAAGCGATGCTCCAGACCACTTGGAAAACGCTAACATTCTGCAAGCTAATTACGCTTGCAAATTGCTAGTTTTTCCGCAGGAAAATCGCGGGAATTTAAAATGCGATTTTCCCGCGGAATGGAATTCCGGAATTCTCGCGGTAACTTCCGCGAGAGTTCCGCTACGTGTGCACTTAGCCTAACATTCTATGAGTCTATGAAATCTCTCTATCCTGGTCCCATCTTGTAGTAATGTTTCCATCCTGGTCCTATCTTGCAGCAATGTCCCCATCTTAGTCCTATCTTGTAGCAATGTCCCCATCCTAGTCCCATCTTTTATTAATGTACCCTTCCTGGTCTCATCCTGTAGTAATGTCCCCTTCCTGGTCCCGTCTTATCGTACTGTCCCCATCCTGGTCTCATCTAATAGTAATGTCGCTATCCTGGTCCCATCTTATAGTAATGTCCCCATCCTGTTCTCATTTTACAAAAATGTCCTCATTCTGGTCCCATCTTATAAAAATGTCACCATCCTGGCCCTTTTCTTGTAATAATGTACCCCATTCTGCTGCTCTTTGAAAACACCTAAAAAAAATTCTTCTCACCTGACCTCGCTCCCTAGTCGAAAAGCGTCCTCCACAGCCAACGACGTCATGTGCGGCCGTGCCCCGCGACGTTCAGCTGCTGGTCTCCGATTTGCTAGTGGATCATATTGGTACTGTGGAGCAGAAAGCTGGTGTTTGCCCCGCAATACATCTCAATTGAATGTGTGTCCACGTTCAGTTGAAAAAAAGCCCTGATGTTGGCAAGACCCTGGCTTGCTGAGCGCGATTGTCTCACAAGCCGCGTTTGAGACCCCTGATCTAGAGAGTTTTCTGATGAAGGTATGACCATCTGCTCAGAGACTGAATCCACCAATGCTAACAAAAGGCTTGATACTGAGAGCAATTAAAGTTAAAGTCAATTGACCTTAAACGTCCAAATTTTAGTAAAATGGTTTGGCCATTACTAGACGTTTCCTGCTTAATCGATTCAGCACCCTAATTAATATAAGGTTTATACTCACCTCCTATGGCGGTGCTGTTCCAGTGATGGTGGTGCTGATGTTCTGGGGGAATGTCATGAGCTGATTTTGCAGGCAAAAAACGTGTGCACAATGGCTACAGCACACGGCACAGACCATGGGAACAGAGGCACTGTGAGAAAACATGACGCACTGATTTTTTTTTTTTTTTTTTTTTTTAATTGCGGTCCTGAATAAATTAAGCAAGGGACATCTAGTAATTTTACCATTTTTGGAACATGCTTGTCACGATCCATTATATAAAGGGTCATGAAATGGTCTGCTACATTGAGACCTACTGTTGTCGAAGCTGTGGTAAAATGAGACCTAGCCTTAGTTATGTTCAGCTCCCTATGAGCCTCTAAAAGCCTTCCGCATAATTATCACTGCTTAAAAGTTATATTCATCCCGGCCAGAATTTTTACCAGAACAGGAATGCTGCAAAAATTGTCATGTGTGGATTCAGACGTTAAATCCCCTGCCGTGGTCCTGCTGGAGCTACTGCCAAACTTTATCACAAAAGGTCCCTCATTTATAATCTGCAGCTTGTCTACACACAACAGTGTCCTGCCCTGACATGAAGGATGGGATCTCCACACCCTAGATCTGTCCTAAAGTCTAGAAGGAAGGGTCAGAATCTATTCATTAGGTTTCTTAAAGGAAAAAAGGCTAAAGATAAAAAAAAACGACCTCAAGGATTACAGGGGCCACTTGTGTGACCGCAGTGGTCAGACCAGATCCACCTAATTCTACTAAATGAAGTCAGATCCCAATGTATCAGAATTGCTGTGCAACTTGTAGCCCGTATTATATATCTTCCTAACAGTACAGGCTGAATATATACAGTTGTGGCCAAAAGTATTGACACCCCTGCAATTTTGTCAGATAATACTCAGTTTCTTCCTGAAAATGACTGCAAACACAAATTCTTTGGTATTATCTTCATTTAATTTGTCTTAAATGAAAAAACACAAAAAGAATTGTCCTAAAGCCAAATTGGATATAATTCCACACCAAACATAAAAAAGAGGGTGGACAAAAGTATTGGCACTGTTCGAAAAATCATGTGATGCTTCTCTAATTTGTGTAATTAACAGCACCTGTAACTTACCTGTGGCACCTAACAGGTGTTGGCAATAACTAAATCACACTTGCAGCCAGTTGACATGGATTAAAGTTGACTCAACCTCTGTCCTGTGTCCTTGTGTGTACCACATTGAGCATGGAGAAAAGAAAGAAGACCAAAGAACTGTCTGAGGACTTGAGAAACCAGATTGTGAGGAAGCATGAGCAATCTCAAGGCTACAAGTCCATCTCCAAAGACCTGTATGTTCCTGTGTCTACCGTGCGCAGTGTCATCAAGAAGTTTAAAGCCCATGGCACTGTGGCTAACCTCCCTAGATGTGGACGGAGAAGAAAAATTGACAAGAGATTTCAACGCAAGATTGTGCGGATGTTGGATAAAGAACCTCGACTAACATCCAAACAAGTTCAAGCTGCCCTGCAGTCCGAGGGTACAACAGTGTCAACCCGTACTATTCGTCGGTGTCTGAATGAAAATAAACTGTATGGTAGGAGACCCAGGAAGACCCCAATTCTTACCCCGAGACATAAACGAGCCAGGCTGGAGTTTGCCAAAACTTACCTGAAAAAGCCTAAAATGTTTTGGAAGAATGTTCTCTGGTCAGATGAGACAAAAGTAGAGCTTTTTGTGCAAAGGCATCAACATAGTTTACAGGAGAAAAAAAAGAGGCATTCAAAGAAAAAAAACACGGTCCCTATAGTCAAACATGGCAGAGGTTCCCTGATGTTTTGGGGTTGCTTTGCTGCCTCTGGCACTGGAATGCTTGACCGTGTGCATGGCATTATGAAGTCTGAAGACTACCAACAAATTTTGCAGCATAATGTAGGGCCCAGTGTGAGAAAGCTGGGTCTCCCTCAGAGGTCATGGGTCTTCCAGCAGGACAATGACCCAAAACACACTTCAAAAAGCACTAGAAAATGGTTTGAGAGAAAGCACTGGAGACTTCTAAAGAGGCCAGCAATGAGTCCAGACCTGAATCTCATAGAACACCTGTGGAGAGATCTAAAAATGGCAGTTTGGAGAAGGCACCCTTCTAATATCAGGGACCTGGAGCAGTTTGCCAAAGAAGAATGGTCTAAAATTCCAGCAGAGCATTGTAAGAAACTCATTGATGGTTACCGGAAGCGGTTGGTCGCAGTTATTTTGGCTAAAGGTTGTGCAACCAAGTATTAGGCTGAGGGTGCCAATACTTTTGTCTGACCCATTTTTGGAGTTTTGTGCGAAATGATCAATGTTTTGCTTTTTGCTTCATTCTCTTTTGTGTTTTTTCATTTAAGACAAATTAAATGAAGATAATAATACCAAAGAATTTGTGACTGCAATCATTTTCAGGAAGAAACTGAGTATTATCTGACAAAATTGCAGGGGTGTCAATACTTTTGGCCACAACTGTAGGTGACAACCTTTAAGCCACGAATGTTGAATTTAGCCATGGAGGCCCTTCCCAATGGGGTATGTACATCCACGCTATTGTGGTGCTGGTAGGACGTAGCGGCACAAACCTCCTTCTGATTAGGATACTACTTCTAAGTGTACACATGATATGGGGTCTAGATGTCCATTATATGGTCTGGGGTCTCGAGTTAAATTACATGAAAACTTCTACTTATCCACTGAACACATAGAAAGCATAGCCCAATATGGAGCTGCTCTACGGACTAACAAACTCGTGTATATACAGTGAGGGAGAGTGTGCAAAGAAGAAGGGGCAAACAAGTCACCTCTAGCTGTGCAAACATGGTAGAGACAGACCCCAAAAGACTGCAGCAGAGAAAGGTGGGAGAGACAGACCCCAAAAGACTAATAAAGAAATGTGGTCCTACAAAGTACTGACTCATAGGGACTGAATCCAAACGCACGGCACAATGTTCAGATTTATATTGTTAAAGTTTTTCGAATTTACACTTCACAGATGCTTTCTACTTTGTGGTGGTGTCACATAAAATCCAAATAAAAACATTCAAGTTTGTGGTGTAACATGAAAAATGTGGGAAAGTTCATGGGGTATGAAAACTTTTTCAAGGCACTGTGGAGCTGTAACTACTGAATGTAGTGATCTCCCGGGTGATGGGCTGTCCTATAGTGTAGGCCATGTATCCAGAAGCATCTCATCCCACTATATTAGACACACGCGTTGTCTTCTCCATGTCCTCCATAACCTCACATGTGGTTCCATCTTCAGTCTCAGTGACGCAGTGATGTCCTCCACCGCATTGTACAGACAGCGATCCTCGTTATCAGGAAATTTCTTGTTCACAGGAGCTTACAATCCAATTAGATCTAGCGAACCCTACAAGTGGCACATGTGTCTATTCTCAGGCACAACATAATGTGTAGGATCCTCAGCCTGCTGCTTCCCCACAGACATTATTAGGTGTACCCTAAAGGAGACCACTAGTTATACCCAAAATAAAAGCTAAAAATGTAAAGTTATACTTCCCATGTGAGTGGTGACAGAATCTCATAACAGATCAGGCAGTCAGAGGGTCCTCGGCCATCATGGATGTGCAGACCTCTCTTCCACAAGCTGTGTGCTGGGCCTCGCAGGGTGGTCTCCACCCAGGGATTGGACAGCTCCTGTTGAAATGTAAAATCTGTTGGCTGCAGGGTCAATTCTGGACGACCATTTGTGTCTCTTCCACACGTCTCCTAAATTCTTTTTTGTCTTTGCCATTTTCAGTTCACGATGACCTGTCAATGCCCAGACGATTTTCTAAACCCGAATACCAACAATTCTTTGCAGGAATGCACAAAAAGTCCTTGGAGGCGGCAGATGCAATCCCACAGCCGGAGAGGGAGCTACCAGCAATATCCAACCAGCCAGAAAGCAGCGAGAGGACAGAAGCGGATCCACCGAGCTCTATCTCTGAGGAGGAACTGAGAGAGAACAGCATTGCTGCCCTGCGAGCACGGGCTCAAGAACACAGCGCCAAAGTCCTCCAGAGCACGAACTGTGAGACTCCTGCCAGAAAGCAGGACGGAGGAGAGGAAGGTGGCGAGGAAGGACAGTCACAGGGAGACCAATGCAAAGCATCATTGTGAAGGACTGGGAAGGGTCTGTGTCCTCGTGGTAGCATGCATGCGGTGGGCAGCAGAGCGGTGGCAGGAAGGGGACAGGTGTAAATATTGTACAGAGACATTACATTCCTATAGGTCTGACCTGCAGTAAAATAAAGCTGGATGTACATAGTGAGGCACTGTCTGCACACAGCATGTGGTACAGATTCACCACAGGGGTCTGCGCTGTGAGGAAGAGGTAATGGAAGCCCACCCAGCTGTCAGATGCCCATCAGTGCACAGATGGAAGTGAAATCTCCACATGTTTTGGACTGGAGAGCTGCAGACAGTCTGTAGCTCCTCTCATCAGCTCTCTCCTGTGCTCTACGGTCTTAATACACGACACAAGTCCCAGTGCCCATCAAGTCCGAGCTTTAACTCCAAGTCATGAAACTGCAAAAAGAAGAAGAGCAATAAGCAGGTGTCCGGCGAACAACTGTGCTAGCGCTCCGTAAGATGCCTGCACAAGTAATACTGCCTGCACTCACACACATAAAAGTGCCAGCACTGCACCAGATACCCCCAGTAACAATACTGCCTGCCCTCACCATATAACAGTGCCAGCAGTACCACAGATGTCCGCACTAATAATACTGTCTGCACTCACATGACAGTGCCAGCGCTCCGTAAGATGCCCACATGAGTAATACTGCCTGCACTCACACATATAATATTGCCAGTGCTCAGTAAGATGCCCGCACTAATAATACTGCCTGCACTCACACATATAAGAGTGCAAGCACACTGTAAGATGCCCGCACTAATAATACTGCCTGCACTTACACATATAACACTGCAAGCGCTCCGTTAGATGCCCGTATGAGTAATACTGCCTGCACTCACATATATAACACTGCCAGCATTCCCCAGATGCCAGCACTAATAATACTGCCTGTGTTCATATAACAGTGCCAGGGCTCAGTACGATGCCCGCACAAGTAATACTGCCTGCAGTCACAAATATAAGTAAGTGTCAGTGCTCCCCAGAAGCCCACACCAATAATTCTGCCTGAGCTCACAAATAGAACAGTGCCAGCGCTCTGTAAAATGCCCACACTAATAATACTGCCTGCATTCACAAACATAACAGTGCCAGCGCTTCCCCAAATGCCTGCACTAATAATACTGCCTGATGTCACAAATATACTATTGCCAGCATTCCCCCAGATGCCTGCACTAATAATACTGCCTGCACTCATACATATAACAGTGCAAACGTTGTCCCAGATGCCCGCAATAATAATACTGCCTGTACTCACATATATAACAGTGCCAGCGCTGCCCCCTAGTAATCATACTGCGTGCCCTCACACATATAACAGTGCCAGTGCTAGCCAGGATGCCCCCCTAGTAATAATATTGCCTGTCCTCACAAATATTACAGTACCAGCACTCCCCCAGATGTCCGCACAAGTAATACTGCCTGTACTCACAAATATAACAGTGCCAGCACTCTACCAGATGCCCGCACTAATAATACTGCCTGCACTCACACAACAGTGCCAGCGCTCCGTAAGACGCCCGCAGTAATAATAGTGCCCACACTCACATATATAACAGTGCCTTTGCTCCCCCAGATGCCCACTCTAATAATACTGCCGGCACTCAAAAATATAAAAGTGCCAGCTCTGCCCCAGATGCCCACTCTAATAATACTGCCGGCACTCAAACATAACAGTGGCAGCACTCTGTAAGATGCCCACACTAGTAATACTGCCTGCACTTACAAATTTAACAGTGCCAGCGCTTCCCCAGATGCCCGCACTAATAAAACTGCCTGGACTCACAAATGTAACAATTGCAGCGCACCCCCAGATTCCCACACTAATAATACTGCTTGCACTCACAAAAATAACAGGGCCAACACTCTCCAAGATGCCCGTGCTAATAATGCTGCCTGCACTCACAAATATAACCGTGACAGCGCTCCCCCAGATGCCCACACTAATAATACTACCTGCATTCACACATATAACAATGCCGATGCTGCGCCAGATACCCGCACTAGTAATACTCCCTGCACTCAACAATATAAAAGTGAAGCCCTTCCTCAGATGCCAGCACTAATAATACTGCCACTAGATATATAACAGTGCTAACCCTCCCCCAGATCCCTGCACTAATTATACTGCCTGCGCTCACACATATAACATTGCCAGCGCTGCCCCAGATGCCCGCACTAAAAAACTCCCTAAACTCAGGCTGTGTTCACACGTTGCGTTTTTTTTCGCGTTTTTACCAAATAAAATGCTTAAAAAACGCTTAAAAGAAGCTTCCCATTCATGTTAATGAATTCCGCACTTTCTGTGCATATTGATGCGTTTTTTTCCGCAAAAAAAAAAACGCAGAGCGGAAAAAAACGTAGCATGCTCATTCATTTTGTGGAAAATCCCGCATTTCTAGCTATTTTCTATGTGACTGGGACCGCTCTGGAAAAAACTGCATTAAAACCACACGTTTTTGCGCAAAAAACGAGTGGAAAACACGCGGAAAACTTGCAGAAAAAAACGCGCGGTTTCAGGAGTCAGGGTTTCATGCAGAAATTTTCTGCATACATGTGCACATAGCCTCACAAATATAAAAGTGCAAGCGCTCCCCCAGATGCCTGCACTAATAAAATTGCCTGCACTCACAAATACAGTGGGTATGGAAAGTATTCAGACCCCTTTAAATTTTTCACTCTTTGTTTCATTACAGCCATCTGGTAAATTCAAAAAACTTCTTTTTTTTCTCGTTAATGTGCACTCATTTCGACTGAAAAAAACCCAGAAATGTAGAAATTTTTACAAATTTATTAAAAAAAAAAAAAAAAAAGAAAAACTGAAATATCACAATGTCATAAGTATTCAGACCCTTTGCTCAGTATTGAGTAGAAGCACTCTTTTGAGCTAGTACAGCCATGAGTCTTCTTGGGAATGATGCAACAAGTTTTTCACTCCTGGATTTGGGGATCCTCTACCATTCTTCCTTGCAGATCCTCTCCAGTTCCGTCAGGTTGGATTGTGAACGTTGGTGGACAGCCATTTTCAGGTCTCTCCAGAGATGCTCAATTGGGTTTAGGTCAGGGCTCTGGCTGGGCCAGTCAAGAATAGTCACAGAGTTGTTCTGAAGCCACTCCTTTGTTATTTTAGCTGTGTGCTTAGGGTCATTGTCTTGTTGGAAGGTGAACCTTCAGCCAAGTCTGAGGTCCAGAGCACTCTGGAAGAGGTTTTCATCCGGGATATCTCTGTACTTGGCCGCATTCATGTTTCCTTCAATTGCAACCAGTCGTTCTGTCCCTGCAGCTGAAAAACACCCCCATAGCATGATGCTGCCACCACCTTGTTTCACTGTTGGGATTGTATTGGGCAGGTGATCAGCAGTGCCTGGTTTTCGCCACACATACCGCTTAGAACTTTTTGGTGATAATTCTATCTTCATCTCATCAGACCAGAGAATCTTATTTCACAAAGTCTGGGAGTCCTTCATGTGTTTTTTTAAGCAAACTCTATGAGGGTTTTCATATGTCTGGCACTGAGGAGAGGCTTACGTTGGGCCTCTCTGCCATAAAGGCCCGTCTGGATAAGGACAGCAGTGATAGTTGACTTTGTGGAATTTTCTTCTCTCTCCCTACTGCATCTGTGGAGCTCAGCCACAGTGATCTTGGGGTTCTTCTTTACCTCTCTCACCAAAGCTCCGCTAAACATGATTGACCGCTCAGTTTGGCTGGACAGCCAGGTCTAGGAAGACTTCTAGTAGTCACAAACTTCTTCCATGTAAGGATTATGGAGGCCACTGTGCTCTTATGAACCTTGAGTATTGCAGAAGTTCTTTTGCAACCTTGGCCAGATGTGTGCCTTGCCACAATTATGTCTCTGAGCTCCTTGGCCAGTTCCTTTGACCTCATGATTCTCATTTGGTCTGACATGTACTGAGGTCTTATATAGACAGGTGTGTGCCTTTACAAATCAAGTCCTATCAGTTTAATTAAACACAGCTGGACTCCAATGAAGGAGTAGAACCATCTCAAGGAGGATCACAAGGAAATGACTTAAATATGAGTGTCTGAGAAAAGGGTCTGAATACTTAGCCTGAGTTCACACGTGGCGTTTTTTTCGCGTTTCTGCGGCGGTTTTAACCGCACGATTTTGCAGTGAAAACACGAAAAATAAGCATCCCATGCATTCCTATGGGATTCCGCAATGCTGTGCTAATGCTGCGGTTTTTACCACGGCGGAATCGCTTCGCGGTAAAAAACGCAGCATGCTCATTAATTTTGCGGAATCTCGGCGATCCCGCACCCATAGGAATGCATTGTTCTGCTTACTTTCCGCATGTGGCTGTGCACACCATGCGAAAAGTAAGCAGAACATTTGCGGATGGTACCCACGGTCCGGAGGAGAGGAGACTGTCCTCCGGGCTTTGGGTACCATATCCCTGTAAAAAATAGAATTTAAAATAAAAAATATTGTTATTCTCACCTTCCGACGTCCCGCGCAGCCTTCCCGCCTCTCTCCACGCTCCCGGTTCCAGTAAGCCTTTGCGAGCGAGGACGTCCGTTCTCGTGGGATCGCGAAGTCTCGCGGTCATTCGCGCGACTTCATCGGGAATGACCGCGAGACGTCGCGATACCACGAGAACAGACGTCATCGCGGTAATTGTCGCAAAGGATTACTGGGACCGGGAGCGTGGAAAGAGGCGGGAAGGCTGCACGGGACGTCGGAAGGTGAGAATAACAATATTTTTTTTTTATTATTATTTTTTACACTCTATCTTTTACTATTGATGCCGCATAGGCGGCCTCAATAGTAAAAAGTTGGTCACACTCGTCAAACACTATGTTTGACGAGTGTGACCAACCTGTCAATCAGTTCTCCAAGCGATGCTCCAGATCGCTTGGAAAACGCTAGCAATTCTGCAAGCTAATTACACTTGCAAAATGCTAGTTTTTCCGCGGGAAAATCGGGGGAATTTAAAATGCGATTTTCCCGCGGAATGGAATTCCGGAATTCTCGCGGTAATATCCGCGAGAGTTCCACTACGTGTGAACCCAGCCTTACGACCATGTGATATTTCAGTTTTTCTTTTTAATAAATTTTCAAAAAATTCTACATTTCTGTTTTTCTTCAGTCAAGATGGGGTGCAGAGAGTACATTAATGATAAAAAAAATGAACTTTTTTGAATTAACCAAATGGCTGCAATGAAACAAAGAGTGAAAAATTTTAAGGGGTCTGAATATTTTCCGTACCCACTGTCTACATGCCAGCGCTGCCCCAGATGCCCACACCTGTAATACTGCCTGCACTCACAAATATAAATGCCAGCACTGCCCCAGATGCCCGCAATAGTAATACTGCCTGCGCTCACAAATATAACAGTACCAGTGCTTATCCAGATGCCCGCACTAGTAATACTGCATGTACTCACAAATGTAACAGTGGCAGTGCTCTCCCAGAAGCCCACACTAATAATGCCTGCACTCACAAATATAAATGCCAGCACTTACCCAGATGCCCGCAATAGTAATAACTACCTACACTAGCAAGTGTAACAGTGCCAGCGCTCCCCCGAAGCCCACACTAATAATACTGCCTGCACGCACAAATATAAATGCCAGCACTGCTCCAGATGCCCGCAATAGTAATACTGCCTACACTCGCAAGTGTAACAGTGCCACTGCTGATCCAGATGCCCGCACTAGTAATACTGTCTGCACTCACAAATGTAACAGTGCCAGAGCTCCCCCAGAAGCCCACACTAATACTGCCTGCGCTCACACATATAACAGTGCCAACGCTCCCCCAGATGCCCCCAGTAGGAATATTGCCTGCGCTGACAAATATAACAGTGCCAGTGCTCGTCAAGATGTCTACACTAATAAAACTGCCTGCACTCACAAATATAACAGTGCCAGTGCTCCCCAAGATGCCTGCATTAATAATACTGCTTGCACTCACTCATACAGTGGGGCAAAAAAGTATTTAGTCAGTCAGCAATAGTGCAAGTTCCACCACTTAAAAAGATGAGAGGCGTCTGTAATTTACATCATAGGTAGACCTCAACTATGGGAGACAAACTGAGAAAAAAAAATCCAGAAAATCACATTGTCTGTTTTTTGTTTCATTTTATTTGCATATTATGGTGGAAAATAAGTATTTGGTCAGAAACAAGCAATCAAGATTTCTGGCTCTCACAGACCAGTAACTTCTTCTTTAAGAGTCTCCTCTTTCCTCCACTCATTACCTGTAGTAATGGCACCTGTTTAAACTTGTTATCAGTATAAAAAGACACCTGTGCACACCCTCAAACAGTCTGACTCCAAACTCCACTATGGTGAAGACCAAAGAGCTGTCAAAGGACACCAGAAACAAAATTGTAGCCCTGCACCAGGCTGGGAAGACTGAATCTGCAATAGCCAACCAGCTTGGAGTGAAGAAATCAACTGTGGGAGCAATAATTAGAAAATGGAAGACATACAAGACCACTGATAATCTCCCTCGATCTGGTGCTCCACGCAAAATCCCACCCCGTGGGGTCAGAATGATCACAAGAACGGTGAGCAAAAATCCCAGAACCACGCGGGGGGACCTAGTGAATGAACTGCAGAGAGCTGGGACCAATGTAACAAGGCCTACCATAAGTAACACACTACGCCACCATGGACTCAGATCCTGCAGTGCCAGACGTGTCCCACTGCTTAAGCCTGTACATGTCCGGGCCCGTCTGAAGTTTGCTAGAGAGCATTTGGATGATCCAGGAGTTTTGGGAGAATGTCCTATGGTCTGATGAAACCAAACTGGAACTGTTTGGTAGAAACACAACTTGTCGTGTTTGGAGGAAAAAGAATACTGAGTTGCATCCATCAAACACCATACCTACTGTAAAGCATGGTGGTGGAAACATCATGCTTTGGGGCTGTTTCTCTGCAAAGGGGCCAGGACGACTGATCCGGGTACATGAAAGAATGAATGGGGCCATGTATCGTGAGATTTTGAGTGCAAACCTCCTTCCATCAGCAAGGGCATTGAAGATGAAACGTGGCTGGGTCTTTCAACATGACAATGATCCAAAGCACACCGCCAGTGCAACGAAGGAGTGGCTTCGTAAGAAGCATTTCAAGGTCCTGGAGTGGCCTAGCCAGTCTCCAGATCTCAACCCTATAGAAAACCTTTGGAGGGAGTTGAAAGTCCGTGTTGCCAAGCGAAAAGCCAAAAACATCACTGCTCTAGAGGAGATCTGCATGGAGGAATGGGCCAACATACCAACAACAGTGTGTGGCAACCTTGTGAAGACTTACAGAAAACGTTTGACCTCTGTCATTGCCAACAAAGGATATATCACAAAGTATTGAGATGAAATTTTGTTTCTGACCAAATACTTATTTTCCACCATAATATGCAAATAAAATGAAAAAAAAACCAGACAATGTGATTTTCTGGATTTTTTTTTCTCAGTTTGTCTCCCATAGATGATGTAAATTACAGACGCCTCTCATCTTTTTAAGTGGTGGAACTTGCACTATTGCTGACTGACTAAATACTTTTTTGCCCCACTGTATAAGGGTACCTGCATACGTAGTTTTTAGGTTGTGCGGATTTTGTAGGAAAATCCGCAGGACAAAAGTCCTGCGGTTTATCTGCGGATTAGCCTGCGGTTTCACACCTCATAATGATAAGGTGTGAAACCGCAGCGGAAACCGCACAAAGAATTGACATGCTGCGGATTGTAACCCGCAGCAAATCTGCAGCATGTGCACTGCGTTTTTTTTTTTCCATAGGAAATAAAGGTACTGTACAACGCAGTAGAATCCGCAGCGTGTGCACATACCCTAACAGTGCCAGCGCTGCCCCCCCATGCCCACAGTAAAAATACAGATTCAAGCCAGAGGAGAGTCGGACGATTGTGGCCTTTCCTTGCTCGCATCGATGTAGCCCTGTGCTCCTCAGTGACCTGGCGCAGAGGCAGACCTGCAACCTTTCATGACTGGCACAGACTACGACTATGACATGTAGGAATATACAATGGTTATGTGAATCCTGTCTAACCTGAAAAGACCTGTCCCTGCAAAAGACCTGTCACCCCCAAAGTCAAACTTGTTCCCCTGTCCAGAACCATATACTGTGAGGGTCACCTCTCTGAGCCTGTGTCTGTGTCTCACGCTAGGATGCATACTGTAAGGGTCACCCCTCTAAGGCTATGCCCAAGTGCCACTCTAGGATGTATACTGTGAAGGTCACCTGTCTTAGGCTGCATCTGTGTCCCACGCTAGGTTGAATATATTGTGAGGGTCACTGCTCTGAGGCTTTGACCATGTACCATACTAGGATGAGCACTGTGGGGGGGGTCACCTTTCTGAGGCTGCATCCACGTGCCACACTAGGATGTATACTGTGAGGGTCACATCTCTAAGGCTGAGCTACGTCCCATGCTAGGATGTATACTATGAAGGTCACCTCTCTGAAGCTGTGCCTGTGTCCCAGGATAGGATGTATACTGTGAGTGTCACCTCTTTGAGACTGCGCCTGTATCCCACGCTACGATGTATACTGTGAGGGTCATCTCTCTGAGGCAGTGCCTGTGTCCCACGCTAGACCATATACTGTAAGGGTCACCTCTCTGAGACTGCGCCTATATCTGATGCTAGGATTCATACTGTGAGGGTCACCTTTCTGAGGCTGTGTCGGTGTCCCACGCTGATTAGTGTCATTCCCAGCTGTCTGCATCGTGTATACAACTCCACCTCTGTGTCCTCGCTAAGTGCGCTGCTTGCCTCATCCAGAACTGACACAAAAGGAGGAAAAAGGAGAGATGAGTGCTCATCTATATATCCTCCCGCCAGCCGCACACCCAGGAATAGCACATGCATCCATCACACGTCTCCAGCACACACATCCAGCATGCTTCTTCAGCACACGCCTCCGGCACACGTCTCCAGCTCACCTGCATATTTTGGCTGTAGGTAAAAGAGCCGAGAAAATGCCAAACGCTGCATTTCTCCAGGTGACAGAATCTCCGACCTGAAGGAACAAAGGACACATAATACATATGTAGTCAGTGCACTCCGATATCAGGCGGCAGCAGTCAGCAGACTCACCACTTCCAATCCACTTTATTGTCCAGACCTCCTGTTCTGCTCAATAAACATGTCTGCAGCGCAAAATAAAAAAGGGTTAAAGGGTGGCCACAAAGGATCAAATACCTACAAGAGATCCACATCACAATCTGTGCATGAGAAACATGTATGGAGAAAGGTGACACACAAACACTATCCATCTATGTGGTGGGTTAGACTCACTTGTGGAGTATACAGATCATACATATGTGTATATAGTGGAGGGTGAGGGTCACACGTAGACTACACAGATCATACATGTGTGTATTTAGTGGAAGGAGAGGGTCACACGTAGACTACACAGATCCTACATGTGCATATAGTGTAGGGTGAAGGTCTCATGTGGATTACACTGATCATACATGTGTATATAGCGGAAGGTGAGGGTCGCACAGACTACACAGATCAGACAGGTGTAGAAAGTGGACGCTGTAATATAGTGGAGGGTGAGGGTCACACATGGACTACACAGATCATACATGTGTATGAAGTGGAGGGTGGGGGTCATACGTAGACTACACAGATCATATCTGTAAATATAGTTGAAGGATAAAGTCACACGTGGACTACACAAATGATACATCTGTGTATATGTAGTGGAGCGTGAGGGTCACATGTGGACTACACAGATTTTACATGTGTATGAAGTAGAGGGTGAGGTCGACAAAGATTATACATTTATATAATGGAAGGTGAGGGTCACACGTAGCCTACACAGATTGTTCATATGTATATAGTGGAGAGTGAAGATCACATGTGGACTACACAGATCATACATACACTACCGTTCAAAAGTTTAGGGTCACTTAGAAATTTCCTTATTTTTGAAAGAAAAGCACAGTTTTTTCCAATGAAGTTAACATTAAACGATTCAGAAATACACTCTATACATTGTTAATGTGGTAAATGACTATTCTAGCTGCAAACGTCTGGTTTGTAATGCAATATCATCATAGGTGTATAGAAGTCCATTTCCAACAACCATTACTCCAGTGTTTTTATGGTACTTTGTGTTTGCTAACCGTGTAAGAAGGCTAATGGATGGTTAGAATACCCTTGAAAACCCTTGTGCAAGTATGTTAGCACAGCTGATAACAGTTTGGCTGATTAGAGAAGCTATAAACCTGACCTTCCTTTGAGCTAGTTGAGAATCTGGAGCATTACATTTGTTGGTTCCATTAAACTCTCAAAATGGCCAGAAAAAAAGAACTTCCATGTGAAACTCTACAGTCTATTCTTGTTCTTAGAAATGAAGGCTATTCCATCGGAGAAACTGCCAAGAAACTGAAGAGTCCCTACAACGGTGTGTACTACTCCCTTCAGAGGAGAGCACAAACAGGCTCTGACCAGAGTAGAAGAAGTGGGAGGCCCCGCTGCACAACTGAGCAACAAGGCAAGTACATTAGAGTCTGTAGTTTGAGAAATAGATGCCTCACAGGTCCACAATTGGCAGCTTCATTAAATAGTACACACAAAATGCCAGTGTCAGCGTCTACAGTGAAGAGGCGACTCCGGGATGCTGGCCTTCAGGGCAGAGTGGCAAAGAAAAATCCATATCTGAGACTGGCTAATAAAAGGAAAAGATTGATATGGGCAAAAGAACAAAGACATTGGACAGAGGAAGATTGGTAAAAAGTGTTATGGAAAGACGAATCCAAGTTTGAGGTGTTTCGATCACACAGAAGAACATTTGTGAGACGCAGAACAACTGAAAAGATGCTGGAAGAGTGCCTGACGTCATCTGTCAAGCATAGTGGAGGTAATGTGATGGTCTGGGGTTGCTTTGGTGCTGGTAAAGTGGGAGATTTGTACAAGGTAAAAGGAATTTTGAATAAGGAAGGCTATCACTCCATTTTGCAAGGCCATGCCATACCCTGTGGACAGCGCTTGATTGGAGTCAATTTCATCCTACAGCAGGACAATGACCCAAAGCACACCTCCAAATTATGCAAGAACTATTTAGGGAAGGAGCAGGCAGCTGGTATTCTATCTGTAATGGAGTGGCCAGCGCAGTCACCAGATCTCAACCCCATTGAGCTGTTGTGGGAGCAGCTTGACCGTATGGTATGCAAAAAGTGCCCATCAAGCCAAACCAACTTGTGGGAGGAGCTTCTGGAAACATGGGGTGAAATTTCTCCAGATTACCTCAGCAAATTAACTGCTAGAATGCCAAAAGTCTGCAATGCTGGAATTGCTGCAAAGGGAGCATTCTTTGACGAACGCAAAGTTTGAAGGAGAAAATTATTATTTCAAATAAAAATCTTTTTTTAGAACCTTGTCAATGTCTGGACTAGATTTTAAATTCATTAGGCAACTCATTTGATTAATAAAAGTATGAGTTTTCATGGAAAACACAAAATTATTTGGGTGACCCCAAACTTTTAAACCGTAGTATATGTGATGTACACCTTCCTACCTGCCAGGGTCCCTCCTGAATCAGTGGTGCATTGCACGGTGGTGGCGAGCAACCTCCCCTTCCAGAGCTCTTTCTATGTGCTTTTGAATGGTAGTGCATGTATATAATGGAGTGTGAGCATCACACGAGGACTACATAGGTCATACATGCGTATATAGTGAATGGTTAGGGTCACACATGGACTACACAGATTATATGTGTGTATAGTGGAGGGTGAGGGTCACAGGTGGACTACACAGATCATACGTGTATATAGTGGAGGGTGAGAGACATGTGGACTACACGTCATGCATGTGTATATAGTGGATGGTGAGGGTCACATGTGGACTACATAGATCATACATGTGTTATATAGTGGAGGGTGAGGGACACATGTGGACTACACAGATCATGCATGTGTATATAGTGGAGAGCGAGGGTCACACATGGACTACACAGAATAAGCTTGTGTATATAGTGGAGGGTGAGGGTCCACGAGGATGACACAGATCATATATACAGTTGTGGCCAAAAATATTGACACCCCTGCAATTCTGTCAGATAATACTCAGTTTCTTCCTGAAAATGATTGCAAACACAAATTCTTTGTTATTATTATCTTCATTTAATTTGTCTTAAATGAAAAAACACAAAAAGAATTGTCCTAAAGCCAAATTGGATATAATTCCACACCAAGTATTGGCACTGTTCGAAAAATCATGTGATGCTTCTCTAATTTGTGCAATTAACAGCACCTGTAACTTACCTGTGGCACCAAACAGGTGTTGGCAATAACTAAATCACACTTGCAGCCAGTTGACATGGATTAACCCCTTCCTGACATGAGACGTACTATCCCGTCCACGGTACCCGGGCCCGTATGACCGGGGACGGGATAGTACGTCTACCGCGATCAGCGGCGCCCACGTGGTGAGCGCCGCTGATCGCGGCCGGGTGTCAGCTGATTATCACAGCTGACACCCGGCACAATGTGTCAGGGGCGGTCACGGACCGCCCCCGACACATTAACCCCTTGCACACCGCGATCAAACGCGATCGCGGTGTACCGGGAGTTAAAGGGAAGCATCGGCAGGGAGGGGGCTCCCTCCGTGCTTCCCTGAGCCCCCCACGGCAGCGCAATGTGCAGCGCTGCTGCGGGGGGCTCCTATCCTCCAGGCCCCCGAATCCAAGATGGCGACGGGGGCCTTCGGGGGCCTGGGGAAGCTGGCTTCCTCAGTGCCTGCAAAGCGCAGGCATGAGGAAGCCTTGTGCACTGCCTGTGACAGATTGCTGATCTGTCACAGTGATCTGTGATGTGACAGATCAGCGATCTGTCACAGGACAGTGATGTCCCACCTGGGACTATGTAATAAAGTAAAAAAAAATTAAAAAAAAAGTGTAAAAATAAATTTAAAAAAATCGCCAAATAAATTAGTAAAAAAAAAAAAAAATATTCCCCAATAAATTCATTTTTTTAAAATAATAAAAAAAAAAACAATAAAAGTACACATATTAGGTATCGCCGCGTCCGTAACGACCTGCCCTATAAAACTGTCCCATTAGTTAACCCCTTTAGCGAACCCCTTAAAAAATAAAAATAAAAAACGAAGCAAAAAATAATGATTTATTATCATACCGCCAAACAAAAAGTGCAATAACGCGAGATCAAAAAGACGCATATAAATATCCATGGTACCGCTGAAAACGTCATCTTGTCCCGCAAAAAACAAGCCGCCACACAGCATCATCAGCAAAAAAATAAAAAAGTTATAACTCGCAGAATAAAGCGATGCAAAAATAATTATTTTTTATATAAAATAGTTTTCATTGCATAAAACCGACAAAAACATAAAAAAACGACCTAAATGAGGTATCGCTGTAACCGTACTGACCCGAAGAATAAAACCGCTTTATCAATTTTACCGCACGCGGAACGGTGTAAACGCACCCCCCCCAAAAGAAATTCATGAAACGCTGGTTTTTGTTCATTCTGCGTCACAAAAATCGGAATAAAAAGCGATCAAAAAATTTCACGTGCCCGAAAATGGTACCAATAAAAACGTCAACTCGTCCCGCAAAAAATAAGACCTCACATGACTCGGTGGGTCAAAATACGGAAAAATTATAGCTCTCAATATGTGGTGATGCAAAAACTATTTTTACAATAAAAAGCATCTTTTAGCGTGCGACAGCCGCCAAACATAAAAACCGCCATAAATAGTAAATCAAACCCCCCGTTATCACCCCTTTAGTTAGGGAAAAATAATAAAATAAAAAAAATGTATTTATTTCCATTTTTCCATTAGGGTTAGGGCTAGGGTTAGGGCTAGGGGTGTGTTGGGGTAGGGTTAGGGTTAGGGTTAGGGTTAGGGCTAGGGTTAGGGCTAGGGATAGGGCTAGGGTTAGGGCTAGGGTTAGGGCTAGGGTTAGGGGCGTGTTGGGGTTCGGGTTGGAGTTAGAATTGGGGGTTTCCACTGTTTGGGCACATCAGGGGCTCTCCAAATGCAACATGGCGTCTGATCTCAATTCCAGCCAATTCTGAGTTGAAAAAGTCAAATGGTGCTCCTTCCCTTCCAAGCTCTGCTATGCGCCCAAACAGTGTTTTACCCCCTCATGTAGGGTATCAGCCTACTCAGGACAAATTGCAAAACAATTTTTGGGGTCCAATTTCTCCTGTTACCCTTAGGAAAATAAAAAATTGGGGGCAAAAATATCATTTTTGTGGAAAAAAAATGATTTTTTTATTTTCACGTCCGAGTGTTATAAACTTCTGTGAAGCACTTGGGGGTTCAAAGTGCTCACCACACATCTAGATAAGTTCCGTGGGGGGTCTAGTGTCCAAAATGGGGTCACTTGTGGGGAGTTTCAATAGTTTAGGTACATCAGGGGCTCTCCAAACGCACATGACACCCGCAGACCATTCCATCAAAGTCTGCGTTCCAAAACGTCACTGCTTCCCTTCCGAGCCCCGACGTGTGTCCATACAGTAGTTTTCTCCCACATATGGGGTGTCAGCGTACTCAGGACAAATTGGACAACAACTTTTGGGGTCCAATTTCTCCTGGTACCCTTGGGAAAATAAAAAAAATGGTGACTAAAAGATCATGTTTGTGGAAAAAATACGAATTTTTTATTTTCACGCCCGGGCGTTGTAAACTTCTGTGAAGCACTGGGGGGGTCAAAGTGCTCACCACACATCTAGATAAGTTCCTTGGGGGGTCTAGTTTACAAAATGGTGTCATTTGTGGGGGGTTTCCACTGTTTAGGTACATTAGGGGCTCTCCAAAGGCAACATGACACCCGCAGACGATTCCATCAAAGTCTGCATTCCAAAACGTCACTACTTCCCTTCCGAGCCCTGACGTGTGCCCATACAGTAGTCTTCTCCCACATATGGGGTAGCAGCGTACTCAGGACAAATTGGAAAACAACTTTTGGGGTCCAATTTCTCCTGGTACCCTTGGGAAAATAAAAAAATGGTGACTAAAAGATCATGTTTGTGGAAAAAATACGAATTTTTTATTTTCACGCCCGGGCGTTGTAAACTTCTGTGAAGCACTGGGGGGGTCAAAGTGCTCACCACACATCTAGATAAGTTCCTTGGGGGGTCTAGTTTACAAAATGGTGTCATTTGTGGGGGGTTTCCACTGTTTAGGTACATTAGGGGCTCTCCAAAGGCAACATGACACCCGCAGACCATTCCATCAAAGTCTGCATTCCAAAACGTCACTACTTCCCTTCCGAGCCCTGACGTGTGCCCATACAGTAGTTTTCTCCCACATATGGGGTAGCAGCGTACTCAGGACAAATTGGAAAACAACTTTTGGGGTCCAATTTCTCCTGGTACCCTTGGGAAAATAAAAAAATGGTGACTAAAAGATCATGTTTGTGGAAAAAATACAAATTTTTTATTTTCACGCCCGGGCGTTGTAAACTTCTGTGAAGCACTGGGGGGGTCAAAGTGCTCACCACACATCTAGATAAGTTCCTTGGGGGGTCTAGTTTACAAAATGGTGTCATTTGTGGGGGGTTTCCACTGTTTAGGTACATTAGGGGCTCTCCAAAGGCAATATCACACCCGCAGACCATTCCATCAAAGTCTGCATTCCAAAACGTCACTACTTCCCTTCCGAGCCCCGACGTGTGCCCATACAGTAGTTTTCTCCCACATATGGGGTATCAGCATACTCAGGATAAATTGGACAACAACTTTTGGGGTCCAATTTCTCCTGGTACCCTTGGGAAAATAAAAAAATGGTGACTAAAAGATCATGTTTGTGGAAAAAATACGAATTTTTTATTTTCACGCCCGGGCGTTGTAAACTTCTGTGAAGCACTGGGGGGGGTCAAAGTGCTCACCACACATCTAGATAAGTTCCTTAGGGGGTCTAGTTTCCAAAATGGTGTCATTTGTGGGGGGTTCCACTGTTTTGGTACATCAGGAGTTTTCCAAACGCGACATGGTGTCCGATCTCAATTCCAGCCAAAAACGTCAAATGGCGCTGCTTCCCTTCCGAGCTCTGCCATGCCCCCAAATAGTGGTTTACCCCCACATGTGGGGTATCAGCGTACTCAGGACAAATTGCACAATAACTTTTAGGGTCCTGTTACCCTTGGAAAAATAAGAATTGAGGGTGAAAAGATCATTTTTGTGGAAAAAATATGATTTTTTAATTGTATGGCTTTATGTTATAAACTTCTGTGAAGCCCATGGGGGTTCAAAGTTCTCACCACACATCTAGATAAGTTCCTTAGGGTGTCTAGTTTCCAAAATGGTGTCATTTGTGGGGGGTTTCCACTGTTTTGGTACATCAGGGGTTTTCCAAACGCGACATGGTGTCCGATCTCAATTCCAGCCAAAAACGTCAAATGGCGCTGCTTCCCTTCCGAGCTCTGCCATGCGCCCAAATAGTGGTTTACCCCCACATGTGGGGTATCAGCGTACTCAGGACAAATTGCACAATAACTTTTAGGGTCCTGTTACCCTTGGAAAAATAAGAATTGAGGGTGAAAAGATCATTTTTGTTGAAAAAATATGATTTTTTAATTGTATGGCTTTATGTTATAAACTTCTGTGAAGCCCATGGGGGTTCAAAGTTCTCACCACACATCTAGATAAGTTCCTTAGGGGGTCTAGTTTCCAAAATGGTGTCATTTGTGGGGGGTTTCCACTGTTTTGGTACATCAGGGGTTTTCCAAACGCGACATGGTGTCAGATCTCAATTCCAGCCAAAAACGTCAAATGGCGCTGCTTCCCTTCCGAGCTCTGCCATGCGCCCAAATAGTGGTTTACCCCCACATGTGGGGTATCAGCGTACTCAGGACAAATTGCACAATAACTTTTAGGGTCCTGTTACCCTTGGGAAAATAAAAATTGGGGTGAAAAGATCATTTTTGTGGAAAAAATATGATTTTTTAATTGTACCGCTGTACGTTATAAACTTCTGTAAAGCCCTTGTGGGTTCAAAGTTCTCACCACATATCTAGATAAGTTCCTTGGGGGGTCTAGTTTCCAAAATGGGGTCACTTGTGGGGGTTTCCACTGTTTAGGCACATCAGGGGCTCTCCAAAACGTGACATGGCGTCCAATCTCAATTCCAGCCAATTTTGCATTGAAAAAGTCAAACGGCGCTCCTTCCATTCTGAGCTCTGCCATGCGCCGAAACAGTCGTTCCCCCCCACATATCAGGTATCTGCGTACTCAGGACAAATTGCACAATAACTTTTGCAGTTCAATTTCTCCTGTTACCCTTGGTAAAATAAAAAAAATTGAACCTGAAGTATTTTTTTTATGAAAAAAAGTTAGATGTTCATTTTTTTTTAAATATTCAAAAAAATTCCTGTGACGCACCTAAAGGGTTAATAAACTTCTTGAATGTGGTTTTGAGCACCTTAAGGGGTGCAGTTTTTAGAATGGTGTCACTTTTGGGTATTTTCTATCATATAGACCCCTCAAAGTGGCTTCAAATGTGATGTGGTCCTAAAAATAAAATGGTATTGTAAAAATGAGAAATCGCTGGTCAACTTTTAACCCTTATAACTTCCTAACAAAAAAAAATTTTGGTTCCAAAATTGTGCTGATGTAAAGTAAACATGTGGGAAATGTTAGTTATCAAGTTTTTTGTGTGCCGTATCTCTGTGATTTAAGGGCATAAAAATTCAAAGTTGGAAAATTGCGAAATTTTCAAAATTTTCGCCAAATTTCCGTTTTTCTCACAAATAAACGCAAGTTATTTGAATGAAATTTTACCACTAACATGAAGTACAATATGTCACGAGAAAACAATGTCAGAATCACCGGGATCCATGGAAGCGTTCGAGAGTTATGACCTCAAAGGTACAGTGGTCAGAATTGTAAAAATTGGCCCGGTCATGAACGTGCAAACCACCCTTGGGGGTGAAGGGGTTAAAGTTGACTCAACCTCTGTCTTGTGTCCTTGTGTGTACCACATTGAGCATGGTGAAAAGAAAGAAGACCAAAGAACTGTCTGAGGACTTGAGAAACCAAATTGTGAGGAAGCACGAGCAATCTCAAGGCTACAAGTCCATCTCCAAAGACCTGAATGTTCCTGTGTCTACCAAGCGCAGTGTCATCAAGAAGTTTAAAGCCCATGGCACTGTGGCTAACCTCCCTAGATGTGGACGGAAAAGAAAAATTGACAAAAGATCTCAACGCAAAATTGTGCGGATGTTGGATAAAGAACCTCGACTAACATCCAAACAAGTTCAAGCTGCCCTGCAGTCCGAGGGTACAACAGTGTCAACCCATACTATCCGTCGGCGTCTGAATGAAAAGGGACTGTATGGTAGGAGACCAAGGAAGACCCCAATTCTTACCCCGAGACATAAAAAAGCCAGGTTGGAGTTTGCCAAAACTTACCTGAAAAAGCCTAAAACGTTTTGGAAGAATGTTCTCTGGTCAGATGAGACAAAAGTAGAACTTTTTGGGCAAAGCCATCAACATAGACTTTACAGGAGAAAAAAAGAGGCATTCAAAGAAAAAAACACGGTCCCTACAGTCAAACATGGCGGAGGTTCCCTGATGTTTTGGGGTTGCTTTGCTGCCTCTGGCACTGGACTGCTTGACCGTGTGCATGGCATTATGAAGTCTGAAGACTACCAACAAATTTTGCAGTATAATGTAGGGCCCAGTGTGAGAAAACTGGGTCTCCCTCAGAGGTCATGGGTCTTCCAGCAGGACAATGACCCAAAACACACTTAAAAAAGCACTAGAAAATGGTTTGAGAGAAAGCACTGGAGACTTCTAAGGTGGCCAGCAATGAGTCCAGACCTGAATCCCATAGAACACCTGTGGAGAGATCTAAAAATGGCAGCTTGGACAAGGCACCCTTCAAATATCAGGGACCTGGAGCAGTTTGCCAAAGAAGAATGGTCTAAAATTCCAGCAGAGCAATGTAATAAACTTATTGATGGTTACCGGAAGCGGTTGGTCGCAGTTATTTTGGATAAAGGTTGTGCAACCAAGTATTAGGCTGAGGGTGCCAATACTTTTGTCTGGCCCATTTTTGGAGTTTTGTGTGAAATGATCAATGTTTTGCTTTTTGCTTCATTCTCTTTTGTGTTTTTTCATTTAAGGCCTGGATCACACTTCCGTTTTTTTTAAAACCGTCCAAATACGTCGTTTTCTGTTAAACAGATCCGCAATGTTTTTGGCGGATCCGTTTTTCTTCCCCATAGACTTGCATTAGCGGCTACCGCGGATCCGTCAAAAAAACGGATCCAAACGGATCCGTTTGGCGGACACAAAAAACGGATGTGTGAAACAGGGCTAAGACAAATTAAATGAAGATAATACCAAATAATTTGTGTTTGCAATCATTTTCAGGAAGAAACGGAATATATCTGACAAAATTGCAGGGGTGTCAGTACTTTTGGTCACAACTGTATGTATATATAGTGGAAGGTGAGCGTCACACGTGGACTACATAGATCATGCTTGTGTATATAGTGGATGGTAAGGGTCACACAGACTACACAGATTATACATGTGTATATAGTGGAGGGTGAAGGTCACACGTGGACTACACAGATCATGCATCTGTATATATAGTGGAGCGTGGGGGTCACAAGTGGACTATGCAGATCATACCAGTGTAAATAATGAAGGGTGAGGGTCGCACTATACAGATCAATTATCTATATATATATATATATATATATATATATATATTCAGTACAGGCTCTTCTCATTCAAAGAGTTTTCTTTATTTTCATGACTATGAAAATTGCAGATTCACTCTGAAGGCATCAAAACTATGAATTAACACATGTGGAATTATATAATTAACAAAAAAGTGTGAAAGTCTTCCTTTCCTGGGGCGGTCCTCATGTGAGCCAGTTTCTTTGTAGCGCTTGATGGTTTTTGCCACTGCACTTGGGGACACTTTCAAAGTTTTCCCAATTTTTTCGGACTGACTGACCTTCATTTCTTAAAGTAATGATGGCCACTCGTTTTTTTAGCTGCTTTTTTTCTTGCCATAATACAAATTCTAACAGTCTATTCAGTAGGACTATCACCTGTGTATCCACCAGACTTCTGCACAACACAACTGAAGGTCCTAACCTCATTTATAAGGCAAGAAATCCCACTTATTAAACCTGACAGAGCACACCTGTGAAGTGAAAACCATTTTCGGTGACTACTTCTTGAAGCTCATCAAGAGAATGCCAAGAGTGTGCAAAGCAGTAATCAAAGCAAAAGGTGGCTACTTTGAAGAACCTAGAATATAAGACATATTTTCAGTTGTTTCACACTTTTTTGGTAATTATATAATTCCACGTGTTAATTCATAGTTTTGATGCCTTCAGAGTGAATCTACAATTTTCATAGTCATGAATATAAAGAAAACTCTTTGAACGAGGTGTGTCCAAGCTTTTGGTCTGTACTGTATGTATGTATATATATATATATATATATATATATATATAGTGGAGGGTGAGAGCCACATGTGAGCTACACAGATCATACATGTGTATATAGTGGAGGCTGAGTGTCACACGTGGACTACACTGGCCATGCATGTGTATATAGTGGATAGTGATGGTCACACGTGAACTACACAGATCATACATATGTATGTAGTGGAGGGGGAGGGTCACACATGGACTACACAGATCATGCATATGTGTATAGTGGAGGGTGAGCATCACACGTAGACTATACAGATCATACATGTGTATATAGTGGAGGGTGAGGGTCACACATGGATTCTACAGATCATACATGTGTATATAGTGGATGGTGAGGGTCACACATGGACTCTACAGATCATACATGTGTATATAGTGGAGCGTGAGGGTCACACATGGATTCTACAGATCATACATGTGTATATAGTGGAGGGTGACGATCACATGTGGACTACACAGATCACACATATGTATATAGTGGAGTGTGAGCATCACATGTGGACTACATAGGTCATACATGCGTATATAGTGGAGGGTGAGGGTCACAAGTGGACTACACAGATCATAAATGTGTATATAGTGAAGGGTAAGAGACCCATGTGGACTACACATGTCATGCATGTGAATATAGTGGAGGGAGATGGTCACACGTGGACTACACAGATCAAGCATCTGTATATAGTAGAGGGTGAGGGTCACACATGGACTATACAGGTCATACATGTGTATATAGTGGAGGGTGAGGGTCACACGTGGACTACACAGGTCATACATGTGTATATAGTGGAGGGTGAAGGTGACACATGGATCACACAGATCATACATCTGTGTATATATAGTGGAGTGTGAGGGCCATAAGTGGACTACACAAATCATACATGTGTATATAGTGGAGGCTGAGGGTCAAACATGGACTACACTGGTCATGCATGTGTATATAGTGGATGGTGAGGGTCACACATAGAATACACAGATTATACATGTGTATATAGTGGAGGGTAAAGGTCACGTGGACTACACAGATTATACATCTTTATATATAGTGGAGGGTGAGGGCCACACGTGGACTACACAATCATACATGTGTACATAGTGGATGGTGAGGGTCACACGTGGACTACACAGGTCATACTTACGTATATAGTGGAAGGTGAGGGGAAACGTGGACTACACAGAACAAGCATGTGTATATAGTGGAGGGTGACGGTCACACTTAGACTACACAGGTCATGCACGTGTAAATAGTGGAGGGCAAGGGTCCACATGGACTACACTGCTCATACATGTGTATATACAGTGTGTCCGTAAAGTGATGGTGCACTTTTTACCAGTCACAGGAAAGTATACAAGTATACCATGATCCCCGGATCTGACACCCTAAAGCTGGAGTCACACATAGCAATCTCGGTAGCGAGATCGCTGCTGAGTCACAACTTTTGTGACGTAACAGCGATCTCACCAGCGAGATCGCTGTGTGTGACAGCGATCAGCGAGCGGCCCCCCTGCCGGTATCGCTGATCGCTGTAAGAAACCTCTGGACATTTTTTTGGTCGCTGGTCTCCCGCTGGCCAGCACGCATCGCTGTGTGTGACAGGCGGGAGACCAGCGATCAGCTGTAAAAAATAGAATTAAAATAAAAAATATTGTTATTCTCACCTTCCGACATCCCGCGCAGCCATCCTGCCTCTCTCCACGCTCCGGTCCCAGTGATCCTTTGCACGAATGACCGCGAGACTTCGTGCTCCCACGAGACCGTGATGTCTCGTGGTCGTTCTCGCAAAGGATTACTGGGACCGGAGCGTGGAGAGAGGCAGGATGGCTGCGCGGGAAGTCGGAAGGTGAGAATAACAATATTTTTTATTTTAATTCTATTTTTTACAGGGATGGCAAGCGATGCCGGGCGCTCGGCATCGCTGTGCTGATTGCTGGTGAAGCTGTCTGTGTGACAGCTCACCAGCGATCACAAAGCGACTTACTAGCGATCCTGACACCTTGATATCGGTGTCGGTATCGCTGGTAAGTCGCTATGGGTGACTCCAGCTTTAGACTTTGACTTTTGGGGTTATGTGAAGCAACATGTGTACATTGAATGTATCAACGTCATTAATCACTTAAAACAGAGAATCACAGACGTGTGTGGCAAGAACTTCACTATCGTTTGGATTTGTGTAGGGAACAAATGGAGCCAACATCAAACTGCACTCAATAGGTATGAAACTGTGAGAGGTTTTCTTTCATTTGGAGCAGATTTCACACTTCTATCGTCTTTTGTTGCTTTCCAGTAACTGGTCAAAAGTGCACCATGACTTTACAGACAAACTGTATAGTGGAAGGTGAGGGTCACACGTGGACTACACAGATCATGCATGTGTATATAGTGGATGGTAAGGGTCACACATGACCTACACAGATCATACATGTGTATATAATGGAGGGTGAGGGTCACACGTGGACTACACAGGTCATACATGTGTATATAGTGGAGGGTGAAGGTCACACGTAGATTACACAGATCATACATTGGGGAAAAAAAGTATTTAGTCAGTCAGCAAAAGTGCAAGTTCCACCACTTAAAAAGATGAGAGGCGTCTGTAATTTACATCATAGGTAGACCTCAACTATGGGAGACAAACTGAGAAAAAAAAATCCAGAAAATCACATTGTCTGTTTTTTTTTCATTTTATTTGCATATTATGGTGGAAAATAAGTATTTGGTCAGAAACAAAATTTCATCTCAATACTTTGTGATATATCCTTTGTTGGCAATGACAGAGGTCAAACGTTTTCTGTAAGTCTTCACAAGGTTGCCACACACTGTTGTTGGTATGTTGGCCCATTCCTCCATGCAGATCTCCTCTAGAGCAGTGATGTTTTTGGCTTTTCGCTTGGCAACACGGACTTTCAACTCCCTCCAAAGGTTTTCTATAGGGTTGAGATCTGGAGACTGGCTAGGCCACTCCAGGACCTTGAAATGCTTCTTTCGAAGCCACTCCTTCGTTGCCCTGGCGGTGTGCTTTGGATCATTGTCATGTTGAAAGACCCAGCCACGTTTCATCTTCAATGCCCTTGCTGATGGAAGGAGGTTTGCACTCAAAATCTCACGATACATGGCCCCATTCATTCTTTCATGTACCCGGATCAGTCGTCCTGGCCCCTTTGCAGAGAAACAGCCCCAAAGCATGATGTTTCCACCACCATGCTTTACAGTAGGTATGGTGTTTGATGGATGCAACTCAGTATTCTTTTTCCTCCAAACACGACAAGTTGTGTTTCTACCAAACAGTTCCAGTTTGGTTTCATCAGACCATAGGACATTCTCCCAAAACTCCTCTGGATCATCCAAATGCTCTCTAGCAAACTTCAGACGGGCCCGGACATGTACAGGCTTAAGCAGTGGGACACGTCTGGCACTGCAGGATCTGAGTCCATGGTGGCGTAGTGTGTTACTTATGGTAGGCCTTGTTACATTGGTCCCAGCTCTCTGCAGTTCATTCACTAGGTCCCCCCGCGTGGTTCTGGGATTTTTGCTCACCGTTCTTGTGATCATTCTGACCCCACAGGGTGGGATTTTGCGTGGAGCACCAGATCGAGGGAGATTATCAGTGGTCTTGTATGTCTTCCATTTTCTAATTATTGTTCCCACAGTTGATTTCTTCACTCCAAGCTGGTTGGCTATTGCAGATTCAGTCTTCCCAGCCAGGTGCAGGGCTACAATTTTGTTTCTGGTGTCCTTTGACAGCTCTTTGGTCTTCACCATAGTGGAGTTTGGAGTCAGACTGTTTGAGGGTGTGCACAGGTGTCTTTTTATACTGATAACAAGTTTAAACAGGTGCCATTACTACAGGTAATGAGTGGAGGAAAGAGGAGACTCTTAAAGAAGAAGTTACAGGTCTGTGAGAGCCAGAAATCTTGATTGCTTGTTTCTGACCAAATACTTATTTTCCACCATAATATGCAAATAAAATGAAAAAAAAACAGACAATGTGATTTTCTGGATTTTTTTTTCTCAGTTTGTCTCCCATAGTTGAGGTCTACCTATGATGTAAATTACAGACGCCTCTCATCTTTTTAAGTGGTGGAACTTGCACTATTGCTGACTGACTCAATACTTTTTTTCCCCACTGTACATGTGTATAGAGTGGAGTGTGAGAGTCACACGTAGACTACACAAGTCATACATCTGTATATATAGTGGAGGGTTAGGGTCACACGTGGACTACACAGATCATACATGTGTATATACAGCTCTGGCAAAAAATAAGAGACCACTGCAAAATTTTCAGTTTGTCTGATTTTTTCTCTTTATAGGTATATTTTTGATTAAAAGGTAAATTGCTCTTTTATTCTATAAACTACTGACAACATGTCTTCAAATTTCCAATCACTAAATTTTGTATTTATTATTTTCAGAAAATGAGAAATGCTCAAAATAACAAAAAAAATGCAGTGCTGGCAGAGCTCAAATAATGCTAAGAAAACAAGTTCATAATCATTTAGAAACAACAATACTAATGTTTTAACTCAGGAAGAGTTCAGAAATCAATATTTTGTGGAATAACTACGATTTTTAATCACAGCTTTCATGCGTCTTGGCATGCTTTCCACCAGTCTTTCACACTGCTTTTGGGTGACCATATGCCACTCCTGGTACAAACATTTAAGCAGTTCTTCTATGTTTGATGGCTTGTGACTATCCATCTTCCGCTTGATTTTATTCCAGAGGTTTTCAATGGGGTTCAGGTCTGGAGATTGGACTGGCCATGACAGGGATTTGATGTGGTGGTCCTTCATCCACATATTGATTGACATAGCTGTGTGGCATGGCGCATGGTCCTGCTGGAAAAACCAGTGCTCAGAGGTGGGGAACATTGCCTGAGCAGAAGGAATCAACTGTTTTTCCAGGATAACCTTGTATGCGGCTTGATTCCTACGTCCTTCACAAAGATTAACCTGCCCAATTCCAGCCTTGCTGCAGCATCCCCAGATCATCACCGATCCTCCACCAAATTTCACAGTGGGTGCAAGACACTGTGGCTTGTACGCCTCTTCAGGTCTCGTCTAACCATTAGACGACCAGGTGTTGGGCAAAGCTGAAAATTAGACTCATCAGAGATTACCTTACTCCAGTCCTCTATGGTCCAATCCTTATGGTCTTTGGCAAACTTCAGCCTGGCTCTCCTTTGCTTCTCATTGATGAAAGGCTTTTTTCTAGCTTTACATGACTTGAGCCCTGCCTCTAGGAGCCTGTTACGAACTGTTCTTGTCATGCACTTCACCCCAGCTGCCATTCCTTTTGAAGGTCACTTGATGTCATCCTGCGGTTGCTGAGTGATATTCAAATACGATGACGGTTATCCCAGTCAGTGGAGAGTTGTTTTTGCCCTCTGCCGATCTGTAGCTTTGTTGTCTGATGCTTGAACTTGTTGTAATGGACTGCCATCTTAGAAATTTTAAGGATGAAGGCAATATGACGTTCACTGTACCCCTCTGCTAGTAAAGCCAGCATTGATCCCTTCTTTTCTTCACTCAAGACTTTTATTTTCAACTCCTTTGGCATGGTTAAAAGTTATTTTTTCATTCCTATTACTTTTGGGATATTACTAGCATTTGCTTTGCCATCCAGCTTGTCCTATTACAAGAGGATTGTGAACACCACAGCAGGTTTTTTTATACTTTCCTTTGTTAAATAAGATTTGGTTCAGGTGATCACCTAATCAGAAGCACATTATATAGAATGAGGTGTACTCTGGTTGGAATTCAACTGACACTGGAATGGAATAGCTGTCAGACATGTAGAGAAGCTGATTTTTATAAAACTGTGCAGAGGTCTCTTAATTTTTGCTAGAGATGTAGTGGAGGGTGAGAGTCACATGTGGGCAACACATAATTTCTGTCGTTTCTTACCAGCCCTGACATATCCAATGACCTCAGAATCCTGTCATCATCAACGTGTCCTGAAATTAGAGATGGAGGAGGAATTAGAAGCAGATATGGAGACTCTCCACACCCCACTTATACAAATGAGCTTCAGGTTGCTGCTATTACAGAAGGTCTGGCCCCACAGTTGTAAACGGGTGAGTTACAAACCGCACGCTCCAGGCCACTGTCTGCATGACGTGGCCTCTGATCACTATGTGCCTGTTTGTGTAGGGATAAGTGTGTGGTCAACTTGCAGAATATTCCTGAGCGGAAACGCACACCCTCTTCCCGGGAAAACGCACGCATTTCCGCAAAATTAATGAACATGCTGCGTTTTTTTCCGCTTAGCGTTTCCACAGCGGAAAAAAACGCACCATTAGCACAGCATGTGCGGATTCCATTATGTTTCCATGGGATGCTTTTCTTAAGCGTTTCCGCAGCAGAAACGCGCGTCTAAAAGCGCTGCGGAAACGCTTAAAAAACGCAACATGGGCACACAGACTAAAAGTAGAAGCTCGCACCTGAATTTGGGTAAACTTCCTCCAAAGGGTAAATGACCTAAAAACAGAGACAGAAAATGTAATCTGCTGTATCCTCTGTCCACAGTTCAGAACAATGAGACAAGAGTAGGATAATTTAAAAACATGTGCTTTATATACACGATATACAGAGCCATGGATATCTGTGACACAATACAAATAGCCTGGGATATGTGACACAAACTATATATAGAGCAACTGATATCTGATGCACACTACGTATGGAGCCACAGATATCTGTGACATAATACAAACAGAGCCACGGATATGGGACACATACTGTATATCTGTGACAGAAAACAAACAGAGACATGGATAAATGTTACAAAATACAAACAGAGCCTTGGATATGTGACACAATACCGAGTCATAGATATCTGTGCTACAATACAAAGTCATGGATAGCTGTGACAAAATACAAACAGCCTGGGATATCTGACATACACTATATATAGAGCAACCGATATCTGATGCACACTATATACTGTAGGGATTCGCTCTGGTAGGCAATAGCCGGGCGGCAGTAACGAGGCAACACACAGGCATAAAGTCCAATTCCAGTGGTTTTAATGTCACTCAGTAACCAGCAGCTTAACAAAACATAGGGAAAACCAAAAACATACTCCAGCTTGGAGAACCACTGGTCCCAGACTCACCCCTTGCATGGGACGGGCGTAACTAAGCGGCTGCCAGGTCCTGCGGCATCCACCAGGTGCCATTCCCGGGGTTCTTCCGAGTCTTGCTGCTATAGTCCTTCAGCACGGGAATCCTGTATACAAGTTTCAGGCTGAGTCCACACAAGTTCCTGTAGCTTCCAGAAACACACTCACACTGTGGCAACCACCAACCTCCATTACGTAGGGCCTAACCCCTCCCACCAGTGAGGTAGACATCATATGGGCTGATCACGTGACCCTGACATCATCGCAGGTCCCGTCTTTAGGGAAAAACCCAGCCAAACATTAATCTGCTGGGAGAAACATATCTTCCATCCAGTAAAATACCCTTTACTGTACCACAATACAGAGCCACGGATATCTGTGTCACAATACAAACAGAGCCCAGGATATCTGTGATACAATACTGAGCCACAGATATCTGACACAATACAATACAAACAGAGCCACGGATATCTGTGACAATACAGATCCAAGAATATATGAGATACAATACTGAGACACATTTCTGTGACACAATACAGAGCCACAGAAATATGTGATGCAATATGGAGCCACGGATATCTGTGACACAATACAAACATAGCCACCTGTGACAATACAGTGCCAACGGATATCTGACACCCTATATATAAAGAGTCACAGATATCTGAAACACACTATATAACAGAGCCACGGATATCTGACATAATACAAAAAGAGCCACGGATATCTGTGTCACAATACAAACAGAACCATGGATATCTGTGACACAATACAAACAGAGAAAGGCCAGATGAACGGCACCAAGGCTCTAATCCACCAGCAACAAGTCGAGGATCAATCACAGGCACACAGTGTATACAACACTGCTGGGAATAGCGGTGCTCAGCATCAGAAAAAACATGCTAAATTTGTAAAAGAAGGGAAAAGGTGCGGCACTCACCCAGATTTACAGTGCAGTGTTTCTTTATTCAACCATTAAAGGTCACACAATAAAGGACGGGCAGATAACATGAGGCACGCGGGGAAAAAAGACGGACAGCCGTTTTGCGTACACAGACGCTTCAACAGGTCCAGATATCTGAAACATACTATATGCAGAGCCACGGATATCTGTCACACAATACAAATTGAGGTCACAGATGTCTGTGACAATACTGAGCCACATATCTGTGACAATACAAACTGTGCCACGGATATATGTGACACAATACAGAGCCACTGATATGTGACACAATACAAACAGAGCCACGAATACCTGTGAAACTACATACAACAGGCTACATACAGAGCCACATCTGTGGCACAATACAAACAGAGCTTTGGGTATCTGTAACACAAGACAAAACAGAGCCACATGTGTATACACTACTCGTAAAAAGTTAGGGATATTTGACTTTCAGGCAAAATTTATAGAAGGCATAAAAAGTATACTGACAGTCGGTCAATAAGTAGAAGCAGCGATGGTGATTTCCTCATCTCAAACAATAAGTTATTGAACCATAAGCCATGACCAGTGGTGGTATACCACAACTATAAATGACACTGTCTCAATAACATGTCCTGTAGCCTTCAGCATCAATTACAGCTGACGACAACGTCTCCTGGTGTTCACAAGTGGAGTTATTGTTGCTGAGGTATCTTCTTGAAGGGCAGCCCTCAGGCCATTGAGTTTCTGGGGTAGAGAGTTACAAACCTCTACATGGTGACTTCGCTGATCCCATAGGTTTTAAATGGGATTTAAGTCTGGAGAAAGTGCGGACCACTTCATCTGATGTCTCGCCGTCTCCAGCATTGTTCCCTAATGATGGGACCTTGATGAGCTGCAGCATTATCGTCCATGAAGATGGGATTAGGCCGCTGTCGTTCGTGCAGAGGCACAATTAATCATGTTATTCTAGTAGTAGGGTCTTGTCACACAGTGTAGGGCTGTACTGTATGCACTAGATGCACGTGCCCAACACCACTACTAAAAGCTCATCTGGTGAAAACAGTGGTTGGTGCATACCACTCTCCTGGATGTTGCCGTCATTATCTGCATCATTTCTGCTCAGCGTGAATGGACTTTCATCAGTGAACAGATGAAAGGGCCCCTGGTCCATCATCCAGCGTAGAAGCCCCCCATGATGACGCCTGTGTCTAGTGGTGGCGTCAGGTACCTTGCAGGTGGTCTATCACACAGACCACTCTGATGTGAACAGTATTGAATGGTCTGACGTGACACTTGTATGACTATCACTTCTTAAAATGTGCCTAGAGTTGTGTGGCATTCATCATCCGGTTCTGAAGGGCATTGTTCAAAATCAAAACCTCCCTGATAGAGTACATAAAATTCACAGAAGGGCAGGATAATGTGGAATAGAGTGCATAGGGTTAAGTCCCATGGCTCACCCACCATCCACCCTAAGAGCATTTCACAACTGCTCCAACCAGGGTGATCAAAAGTCTCAGACAGATGTTTTTGATGTTGTCCACTGAGATTCACTCCATTGATTCTTTAACCTTGTGTACCAGCATTAGTTGTTATGTAATACATGTATCTTACAACTTGCAGTAACCACCGATCCACCAAACCGCTGCACGACCAGCTCTACCCTCGCCTACTGTATCCTCACCCATCCCGTTGTAGCTTGTGAGCCCTCGCGGGCAGGGTCCTCTCTCATCCTGTACCAGTCGTGACTTGTATTGTTTAAGATTACTGTACTTGTATGTATTATGTATACCCCTCCTCACATGTAAAGCGCCATGGAATAAATGGTGCTATAATAATATAATAATAATAATCTTACTGAGGCCCCTTCATCTTGACTCCACATATGTCAGATTCACTCATGTCTGCATTTCTGAGGCTCACACAGCTTATTTTTTCTTATGTCTGTGTATTCTGACATATCTTACCTTTCCCACAGAATAAATAAAATACATACAGTCCTCTCCAGGGAGAGGACATGCCCACCTCACATTGAATATTTGGGACTAGTTATTAATGAAGAATAGAAAAACTAATTAACACAGGGGAAGTAAGAGAGAGCGAACTGACACTTCAACTTTTGAAGTAGAAGCTCACTGCAGTGAACATTAAATTACAGCAGGGAAATTTGCTTGGAAAGAGATACATAGTCTTAACTCTGTATATTCAATAGGCAGAAAAGTAGAAAAACGAACACCTTCAGAGCTAAAAGGGTATTCCCTGCTCTGAGATCCTATCCCAATAGAAGGATAGAATCTCAGAAGGTGTAATAATAATAATAATAATATTATTATAAGCAAATACCTCCAATTAAAAATCTAGTATAGTTCTTCTGATTCGCCATGTCTCTTTCCTTATGTGCAGGACCTTGGGTATCCATGGTTACAACCACTGATATAGTGACAGCTAGTTGCTAGTGGGCTTTGCATTGATCCAATATTTATGGGAGATATATCTTCAGTGTCATAGGGAAGTGATGGACATAATGCATTCATTCACATCACCTTAAGGACATTCTAACCCCTCCAAAATAATATCGAACAGATAGATGATGCTATCCATGCCATGTTTCATTTCTATAGAGAGATAAAATCATGGTAAGAAACATGAAGATGATATCTACCCACTTGTACCACCAAGTACAAAGACATCCTTAAGTTGGGGACGTCATAAAATTCTGAAAGTTCTAGCACATCCCACTACGAGCCCCTGCATTAGCTCACAAAGGGGAGGTGTGTGGGAGTAGCAGTGAGCTAAAAAAAATTAAAGTTTGGGTCTCGGACATTGTCATTCTGCCAGATACAGTTCACTGTGAGAGTAGTCCATTTTCCTAATCAGAGAGCTTACCTCCATAAAGATAAGAGCTGTTAGCATATGAAGCGATTATTTTCCCAGAGAGACAATGATCATTCACTAATGCTATAATTTCAGCCAGTGACACACATTTAGGATTTTTCCAGGAACTTGCGATTTTGATTTGTTATGATAAGAAGTTATTATTATTACTGTTAAACTACTAAACTACTGAGGAAAATAAGAGAATATGAAGTTGTGTTAATGTAAAGTGATTGAGTGACAATAAGTTGTAATCATGACAGTATATTTTAATAAAAAGTGTAATAGTTTAAAAACGATAAGACCCATTCAGCAATATCAGGTTTAGTACTTATCTTTCATTTACACTTTTATTTCATGTAGTTGTATATATCATATTTTTTTGTTCCCATTTTATATCATCTTGTATGTTTTTATAAAAACTGCCTATCTTTCCAGATTAAATATGTCAAATTTTATACCTCAGTTCCTCTTGCTCTGTAAACTGCATCCCATGAAGCCATACGCTGCCTGTAATGGGTGTCCATTAGGTCTGTATAAACTACTGGTGGTGGAAGATAGTAGATCTTGTCTTCTTGTGGAGCTAACAGTTATACACAGCTCAAACAAATTAAGGGAACACTAAAATCCCACATCCCAGATATCACTGAATGAAATATTCCAGTTGCAAATTTTTACATAGTGGAATGCATTGAGAACAATAAAACATAAAAATGATCAATGCAAATCAAAATTATTATCCCATGGAGGTCTGGGTTTGGAATAATAATCAATCAAAGTGGAAAATCAAATTACAGGCTGATGCAACATCAGTGGAAATGTCTCAAGACAAGGAAATGATGCTCAGTAGTGTGTGGCCTTCACTTGCCTGTGTGACCTCCCTGTAACGCCTGGGCATGGTCCTCATGAGGAGGTGGATGTTTTCCTGAGGCATCTCCTCTCAGCCCTGGATTAAAGCATCAGTCAACTCCTGGACTGTGTCTGTCAGTGGTCTGTGGTGCAACGTGCCGTTGGTGGATGGAACAAGGCACGACGTCCCAGATGTACTTGATTCGATTCAGGTGTGGGAAACTGGCAGGCCAGTCTATAGCATCAATGCCTTCATCATGCAAGAACTGCTGACACACTTCAGCCATATGAGGCCTAGCATTGTCATGCATCAGATGGAACCCAGGACCAACTGCACCTGCATATGGTCTCACAATGGTTTTGAGGATTTCATCCGCGTACCTAATGGTAGTCAGGGTACATCTGGATAACACACGGAGGGCTGTGCAGCCCTCCAAAGATGTGCCTTCCCACACCATTACTGACTCACTGCCAAACCGGTTATGCTGGAGGATGTTGCAGGCAGCAGAACGTTCTACACCCCGTCCCAGACTCTGTCACATCTGTCACAAGTGCTCAATGTGAATCTGCTCTCATCTGTGAAGAGCACAGGGTGCCAATGTTGAATCTGTCAATCTTGGTGTTCTCTGCCAAATGCCAATCACCCTGCATGGTGTTGTGTTGTAAGCACAACACCCACTTGTGGAGGTCAGGCCCTCATACCACCCTCATGGAGCCTGTTTCTGACAGTTTGAGCAGACACATGTATGTTAGTGGCCTGCCTGAGATCATTTTGCAGGGCTCTGGCACTGCTCCTCCTGTTCTTCCTTCCACAAAGGAGGAGGTAGAGGTCCTGCTGCTGGGTTGTTGCCCTCCTACGGCTCACTCCACATCTAATGGTGAACTGGCCTGTTTCCTGATATCTAATCCATGCTCTGGATATGGTGCTGACAGACTCCGTTACCCTTCTTGCCACAGCTCGCATTGATGTGCCATCCTGGATGAGCTGCACTACCTCAGCAACTTCTGTGGGTTGTAGACACCACCTCATGCTACTGTACGTCTAGGGGTGAGAGCAATGACAAAATGCGACCAAAACAACAGCCAAAAAGGCTGAACAGAGAAATGGTCTGTGGTCACCCCCTGCAGAACCATTCCTTTATAGGGAGTGCCTTGCCAATTGCCTATCATTTCTACCCGTTGTCTGTTCCATTTGCACAACAGCAGGAGACATTGATTCACAATCATTGTTGCTTCATAACTGGTTGATTTCACAGAAGTATGACTGACTTGGGGTTACATTGTGGTGTTTAAGTGTTCCCTTTAGTTATTTGAGCACTGTGTATATATTCCATGTGTTGGCATCGGAGGTGTACATACCACATGCTCACTGCGAGTTCCCCAATAACCGGCCTAGAAGTGAAAGCAGCTGCAGCTTTGTCCATCACTCGTCAGTCAATTGTGCAATTGCCCTGACGATGGGAGGAAGCAGAGTTGCGTCCCTTAAAAAACTGGTGGCAGCGGTCGGTTCTGTGTGATCTTTCTTTTGTCATCTATGACAAAATGGTATCAGTGGTGGCATCTGTGTGACCTCCAGGCTGCATATCCCATAGAATTACATAGAGCCACAGATATATACGACACATGACACACAGAGCCACAAATATCTGCGACGTTACATACAGTGGCATGTAAAAGTTTGGGCCCCCCCTAGTGGAAATTACTGTTATTATGAACAGTTAAGAATGATCTCTAAAAGGCCTAAAGTTAAAGATGACACTTTTCCTTTATATCTGAGGCAAAAAAAATGTAAGGTCATTTTTTCCATTTTAAAAAATACAAAAAGGAAAACGGGCAGGTAAAAAAGAAATTTGCCTTCTCAGACAACTTTGACCAAGGTTTCAGACCTTAATTAGCCTGTTAGGGTTATGGCTTGTTCACCATTATCGTTAGGAAAACCCAGGTGATGCAAATTTCCCACTGCTCAGAGACACCTGCACAAATATGGCCTTCATGGAAGAATCATCAGGAGAAAACATCTACTGCGTCTTCACCATAAAATTCAGCATCAGAAGTACGCAGCAGAACATCTAAACAAGCCTGATGCATTTTGGCAACAAATCCTGTGGAACGATGAGGATAAAATAGAACTCTTTGGTCACAATGATCAAAGGTATGTGTGGATAAAAAGGGCATAGAATTTCGGGAAAGGAACATCTCACCAACCATTAAGCATGGGGGATGGATTAATCATCCTTTGGGGTTGTGTTGCAGCCAATGGCACGAGCAACATTTCACGGGTAGAGAAAAGAAAGGATTCAGGGAAACTTCAACAAATTCTTGATGCCAACATAACGCCATCTGTAAAAAAGCTAAAGGTGAGAAGAGGATGGCTTCTACAAATGGATAATGATTCTAAACACACATCAAAATCCACAATATACTACCTCAAAAGACACAAGCTGACGGTTTTACAAAGGCCCTCACAGTCCACTGATCTAAATATCATTGAAAATCTGTGGCTAGATCTCAAAATAGCAGAGGATGCAAGATGACCCAGGATTCTCACAGAAATGGCAGAATTCTCAAAGGAAGAATGGATGAAAATCCCTCAAACAAGAACTGAAAGACTTGCCTGGCTACAAAAAGCATTTATAAGTTGTGATAGCCATCACCAAAGCCATCTTCTTTTCACCTTTAGTTTTTACAGATGGTGTTATGTTGGCATCAAGAATTTATTGAAATTTCATTGAATCCTTTATTTTCTCTACGAGTGAAATGTTCCTCGTGCCATCGGCTGCAACACAACTCCAAAGGATGATTAATGCATCCCCATGCTTAATGGTTGGTGAGATGTTCTTTTCCCAAAATTCTGTGGCCTTTTTATCCACACATACCTTTGATCATTGTGACCAAAGAGTTCTATTTTATCCTCATCTGTCCACAGGACTCGTTTCCAAAATACATCAGGCTTGTTTAGATGTTCTGTTGCGTACTTCTGATGCTGAATTTTATGGTGAAGACGCAGGAGAGGTTTTCTCCCGATGATTCTTGCATGAAGGCCATATTTGTGCAAGTGTCTTAGAACTCTGGGAAATTTGCATCACCTGGCTTTTCCTAATGAAAATAGTGAACAAGCCATAACCCTAACAGGCTAATTAAGGTCTGAAACCTTAGGTACTATCCATGCAGGGGGCCAAAACATTTGCAGTAGCCCATTTTCCTTCGTGTAACTTTTATATTTTGCCTAAAATACAAAGGAAATGTGTCATCTGTAACTTTAGCCTTTTTAGATCATTTCATCTTCAACCTGATTAACTGTTCCCAATAACAGTAATTTTGACCAGGGGTATCCAAAATTTTACATGCCACTGTAGAGCCAAAGGTATATATGACACAAGACACATAGAGCCATGGATATCTGCAATGTTACATAGAGCCACCAATATATACGACACATGACACACAGGATATCACATAGGGAAACCTTTGGAGAAGAATACATGCTGTTACTTAAGGTGATATCACCTGTTCTCTCAAGCTTCCATCACTCAAGAATGGCTTCTGGGGAAGGAACAACACACCACGGGGGCCAAACGGAGTGAAAACACAAACCTGACCTAAAGGGTGAAATCACAAGACAAAAAGGTGATGAAAGCAAAAGAAGAGCATTAGGATGGAGAAGAGACAAGGTGGAGACCCCAGTAAGGAGGTGATCTTCTATGGGCACTGCCACCAAACCTCCAGTCACTTCTCCATGAAATCCATGCATAATAGGGAGCGCTTGCGCTGTTAGCAGAGGGGCACAATGCCCTAAAATATACTGGACGGTAGCTTAGTCCCCATAGTATGTTACATAACTTACTACATCTAATGAGAGAGTTTGAGAGGAGAAAAAGATAGACAGGGAAAAGAATGAGAGAAGAAAGGAGAGGGCAGGGAAGTGAGTGAAAAGGGGGCTATAAAGAGAGAGCAGAGTAGGATGAGAGAAGAAAGAGCAAGAGACAAGAGGGAGGAAGGAGAGCGAGAGAAAGGAGAGAGAAGAGAGAGAGAGGAGAGATAGAAGAGAGAGCAGAGATAGAAGAGAGAGGAGAGATAGAAGAGAGAGGAGAGATAGGAGAGGAGAGATAGAAGAGAGAGGAGAGATGGAAAAGAGAGAGGAGCGAGAGAAGAGAGATAGGAGAGAAAGAAGAGAGAAAGGGGAGATAAAGGAGAGAGAGAAGATAAACAGAGGAGAGGAGCGAGGGGAGAGAAAAGAGGGAGAGGCAAGAGAAAAGAGAATGATGAGAGGGGAGAGAGGAGAGGGAGAGGAGTGAAGAGAGGGAGGAGACGAGAGGAGAGGTAGAGGAGAAAGAGGAGAAAAAAGGAGAGTGTCAGGAAAGACAGAGGAAAGAGAGAGGGGGCTGAGGAGAGACATATAGAGGGGAGTACCACGCTTGGGGTTCCACAGTCCCGCCATAACACGAAGAATGGACGATTTGCCGCTGCCGGTTTCCCCTGTGATCAGGAGGTTACTTCCTTTTCTCACATGTAGGGTCAAGTTTCGAACAAGTGTGCGGTCTGACCCAGGCGCTGTGATTGTCATAGCATCCAGCATTAATGCCGCATCATCGAACTGCTGCTCCTCGTATCTATACAGAAAGCAGAGGCGTCCTAAAACATCCTGAACTCAAGAACCACAGAGCCCAGAGCATTATCACCACCATCATCGTCAACATAATCATCATCTGGTGACCACGAGCATCATCAACAGCATCGTAAACATCACAACCTACATCAAAACCAACATCATTATCGCCACTATCAATATAATCATCTGATTACCACCAACATCATTGTAACCACCAACACCAACATATTCATTATCTAGTGACTGCCAGCACGAACATCATCGTAACCATTATCACCGACCCCATCATCATCATCACCGTCACCTTCACTTCCACCATCATCATCAATGTAATCATCATCTGGTGACGACCACCAACACCACTGTAACCATCATCACCAACATCAACATAATTATCTAGTGACCACTAGCACGAACATCATTATAACCATCAGCACCAACACCATCATCACCACCACCACCGCCAATGTAATCATCATCTGTTGACCACGACCACCACCAACATCATAGTAACCATCATCATCACCATCATCATCATCATCACTATTATTTATTATAGCGCCATTTATTCCATGGCGCTTTACATGCGAAAATGGGTATACATAATAAAAAACAAGTACGGTAATCTTAAAACAAGTGACCGACTGGTACAGGAGGAGAGAGGACTCTGCCCGTGAGGACTTAAAATCTACAAACTATGAACATAATCATCATTTGGTGACCATCACTAGCCACCAACATTATCGCAACCATCATCATAACTATCATCATATTCATCATCTGGCGACCACCACCACCAACATCATCACCAACATCCCTATCACCGCTAAGTTCATCATCAACATTAACAATAACCCTATCATCACATCCATCAACAGTCTTGGTTCCCATCACACAGCCGCCCTCTCATCACAACAGGTTCATATCAGACAACCACCTCTATATGTATACAGCAATGATGTACTGAAACATCACCAACTCGAGAACCACAAAGTCCAAAGCATCATCAACACCACCATCATAATCATCCCCATCTTTGTAACCGTCAACATCTCCATTAATCACAGTAATCATCAACATCCCCTCCGTCATCAACAACTCCATCACAATTATTCCTATCAATCATCACCATCATCATTCTCAGTACCATCATCATCATTAACATCCCCATCATGATCACCATCATCGTTATCCTCATAAACAACCTCCCCAAAAACATTCCTATCATCACAACAATCATCAATCATAACCATCATAATTTTTCAAATTATCACCAACAACCCCATCATCATTATCATCAATCATGACCATCTTACTGCTCCTCGGCTTCCTCCACTGTCCCCTTTAAGATGCACTTCATCGCCTCGTCCAGCTCTGCAATCCTGGATAAAGATCAATGGGTGACACAAATCACATCTGGTTCCAATCACTTAGCCACACCCTCATCACACCTGGCCCCACTTCAAACCCGGCTCACATCACCCAGTCGCCCCCTAATCAAACTCGACCCGACATCACACCCAGCTCTCATCACCCAGCCATCCCCTCATCACACAGGCTCCCATCACCCAGCTGCCTCAAAATTACATCCGGCTCAAATCACCCAGACGCCCCCTCGTCACACCTGGCCCCACATCACACCGACTCCCATCACCCAGGCGCCCCACATCACCCCCAGCTCCCATCATCACACCTGACTCCCATCACCAAGCTGTTCCCTTATCACACCTGGTCCCCATCACTCAGTCACCCCCACATTACACCCGGCTCCCTTCATCCAGATGACCCAACATCAAAATTTGACTCCCACCACCCAACTAACCCCACATCACACCCAGCTTCCATCACTCAGCTGCCCCCACATCACACCCGGCTCACATCACTCAGCCACCCCCACATCTCACACGGCTCCCATCACCAGCCACCCCCACATCACACCCGGTTCCCATCACCCAGCTGCCCCCACATCACACCCGGCTCCCATCACCCAGCTGCCCCCACATTACATCCGGCTCCCTTCACCGAGATGACCCTACATCAGAATCTGACTCCCACCACCCAACTAACCCCACATCACACCCGGCTTCCATCACTCAGCTGCCCCCACATCACACCCGGCTCACATCACTCAGCCACCCCCACATCACACACTGCTCCCATCACCCAGCCGCCCCCACATCACACCCGGATCCCATCACCTAGTCGCTCCCATATCACACTTGGCTCCCACCACCCAGCTGCCCCCACATAACACCCGGCTCCCATTACCCAGACGCCCCTACATCAAAATCTGGCTCCTATCACACAGCAGCCCCCACATCACACCCGGCTCCCATCACACAGCATCCCCCCCACATCACACCCGGCTTCCATCACCCAGCTGCCCAACATTGAACCTGTCTCTCATCACCTAGCCGCCCCTACATTTCACACGGCTCCCATCACCCAGCCGCCCCCACATCACACCCTGTTCCCATCACCCAGCTGCCCCCACATCACACCCGACTCCCATCACCAAGCTGCCCCCAAATCACACCCGGCTCCCATCACCCAACTCCCATCACATCACACCCAGTTCCCATCACCCAGTGTCCCCCAACATCACACCCGGTTCCCATCACCCAGCACCCCTCCACATCACACTTACATCACTCAGCTGCCCCCAAATCACCCAGCCTTTTCCACATCACACTTGGCTCCCATTACCCAGACACCCCTACATCAAAATCTAGCTCCCATCCCCCAGCCACCCCCACCACCCAGTCGTCCACACATCACACCCGGCTCCCATTACCCAGATGCCCCTACATCAAAATCTGGCTCCTATCACCCAGCAGCCCCCACATCACAACCATCTCCCATCACCCAGCCACCCCCACATCACACCTGGCTCCCATCACCCAACTCCCATCAGATCACACCTGATTCCCATCACCCAGCACCCCCCCACATCACACCTGGCTCCCATCACTCAGCCGCCTCCACATCACACTTGTCTCCCATCAGCCAGCCACCCTCACAGCACACCTGGCTCCCATCAGCCAGCGACCCACACAGCACACCCGGCTATAATCACCCAGCCGACCCCCAACACATCTGGCTCCAATCACCTAGCCGCTCCAACATCACACCCGGCTTCCATCACCCAGCTGTACAACATCGAACCCGGGGCTCCCATCCCATCACCCAGCCGCCCCCACATCATACCCGGCTCCCATCACCCACCTCCCATCACATCACACCCGGTTCCCATCACCCAGTGCCCCCCCACATCACACCCGGTTCCCATCACTCAGCCACCCCCACATCACACCCGGCTCCCATCACCCAGCTGTTCTCACATCACACCTGGCTCCCATTACCCAAACGCCCCTACATCAAAATCTAGTTCCCATCACCCAGCCGCCCCTACATCAAAATCTAGTTCCCATCACCCAGCCGCCCCTACATCACACCCGGCTCCCATCACTTAGCCACCTACACATCACACCCCTCCCCCATCACCCAGCCGCCCCCACATCACACCCGGCTCCCATCTGCCAGCCACCCTCACAGTACACCCGGCTCCCATCACCCAGCTGCCCCCACATCATACCCAGCTCCCATCACCCAGCTGCCCCCACATCACACCCGGCTCCCATCACCCAGCTGCCCCCACATCACACCCGGCTCCCATCACCCAGCCATCCACACATCTCCCCCGGCTCCCATTACCCAGATGCCCCTACATCAAAATCTGGCTCCCATCATCCAGCAGCCCCCACATCACAACCGGCTTCCATCGCCCAGCACCCCCCCACATCACACCCGGTTCCCATCACTTAGCCGCCTCCACATCACACCCAGCTCCTATCAGCCAGCCACCCTCACAGGACACCCGGCTCAAATCACCCAGCCACCTCCACATCACACCTGTCTGCAATCACCCAGCCGACCCACATCGCATCTGGCTCCCATCGCCCAGCCACTGCCACAGCACAACCGGCTCCCATCATCCAGCCGCCTCCACATAACACCTGGCTGCAATCACCTAGCCGCCTCATCACACTTTGCAATACATCAAAACCCAAACTCTCATCACTCAGAAACCCCCACAGAAAACCAGGCTCCACATCACACCCAACTCCTATCACCCAGCTGTGTCCTCATCACACCCAGCTCCCATCATCCAGCCGTCCCTTCATCACACCAGGATCCTATCACCCAGCAAGCCCCACATCACACCGAGCTCCCATATCCGTCTCCCCACATCACACCCGGCTCCCATCACCCAGCTGCCTCCACATCACTCACCGGTGGGTGTATCCCGCCACATCGCACAGGCTGCTGGACAGATCGATGATCTGACTGAAGCAGTTCACCAAGTAAATGGAGACAAAGGCATTCTGTGGGGATAGAGGTCAGGCGATAGACAAGGAGTAGCACAAGGGGAAAAGGCAGAAGGAGCGGCCATTACCTTACTGATGAGTTCACTTAGTGCAGCTGAGCTCAACTCGTTGTAAACTCCGGCAAATATGGGGATAGCAATGATCATGTAGCTCAGGCTCCCACCCAGGTAATCAAATGTGTTTGTTCCAACTGTCAGGGAAGAGTAGGATAAGAACGACCACCATGCCCCACATCACCTTACCCACACGCTCGTATGACCGAACGTCACCTTCTCCCTCACGCTAGAGGGACAGGGCGCCACCTTCCCGCGCACTCTCAAGGGACAGGGCGCCACCTTCCCCAGCACGCTTGCGGGACAGGACCCCACCTTTTCCCGCACCCTCGTGGGACAAGACGCCACCCTGCCCAGCACGCTCACGAGACAGAACGCCACCTCGTCCAGCACGCTCGCAGGACAGGACGCCACCTTCCCCCGCAAGCTCGTGGGACAGGACACCAGCTTCTCCAGGACGTTCACGGGACAAGACGCCACCTTCTCCCTGCACGCTCGTGGGACAGGACGCCAGCTTCCCCAGCACGTTCGTGGGACAGGACACCAGCTTCCCCAGCATGTTCCCAGGACAGGATGCCAGCTTCCCCAGCACGTTCGCGGGACAGGATGCCAGCTTCCCCAGCACATTCATGGGACAGGACGCCAGCTTCCCCTGCACGTTTGCGGGACAGGACGCCAGCTTCCCCAGCATGTTCGTGGGACAGGACGCCAGCTTCCCCAGCACGTTCGCGGGACAGGACGCCAGCTTCCCCAGCACGTATGCGGGACAGGACGCAAGCTTCCCCAGCACTTTGTCGGAACAGGAAGCCAGCTTCCCCAGCACGTTCGAAGGAAATGATGCCACCTTCGCCTGCACACTCACGGGACAGCCACAATTCCTGGGTCATTAGCTCCTTCTGTGCGCTGATGAGGTGCTGCAGCCGCTTTGACGTCCTGGTATGCTCCACGTCCCCGGCCCTTTTAACACACAATGGTCACCAGTATATATTTGAGAGGCCAGAAAAGCAAATTCAGGAGAAAAAGTCACAAAAGCAGACAAGACAGTGAAATTTCTACTACACATGCCTCCATAATTCAGATAAATGGTGCAGATAACTAGCCCTACCTGGCGAAAGCTGCTGCCTCGGCATTTACACGGATCTCCACATGTTTGAAACTGTGAAGAGAATAACAAAATCAAAGAAAACGTGAGCGTGAAGGAGACCATTCCCAGAAGAAGACCCTGTAAGACATCAGGATATGACCTAAGTGCAGCGCAGCCATCGTCTTCTCTCCCGTACTATTGGCCCCGTACCGCCTCTTGGTGTTAAGAACGGTGGCAGTGACAAGTGCAGACAGCCCCATAAGAGGGCGACATGGAGGCTACGAAAAGACGGGCACAGCAACCCAGCAGCCGATCCCATCCATGAAGAGATAGTAAGAAAGTGGAGCTCCGAAGATATCACTTACTTCTAGGATGTGACTGCAGCTACAGGGCTGTCACTTCTAGGATGTGAGTGCAGCTCTGGAACTGTGACTACTATGATGTAACTGCAGCTCCAAGGCTGTCACTTACTTCTAGAATGCGACGGGCAACTCCGTGGCTGTCACTTATTTCTAAGATGTGACTGTCAGCTCCGGGGATGTCTCTTCCCTTATGACAGAGGAAGAGTATCAGATTTTTGAGATCGGACCTATCAAGGATGAGCAGCCATCAGGCCTCATGACCGCAGTAAGTGCCCAGATTGGCGCAGTCACACTCTCTCTCAGGTGGTATTATACTTGTACCAGTATTTATTATGTATCTTGAATGATAAGGGGGGAAAGACCGCTCTTATAAGGGTGAGCTATTGTGGTCCAAATTTTTGTACACAAAGTCAAGTACTAGGTGTACATTTAGACCAGTCAGTCTAGCACTACCCCCTATTTACTGAGCAGCAAAGACCACTCTGCCCATCTGGTGCATTTTTCAGCTGTCTAATCTGCGCCTGCACGGTCTCAGAATTGCATAGCGCTGACAAATCTGCCCACTATGCAATGTGAAAGATATATATCTTTGCACCATGTTAGCCAGTAGATAGAAAAATAGTTAGAATTGAGAGTTCCCAGTGGTTTATACCTTTTAATGCAACAGCTGCTTCTGTGAACTGCAACTCAGAACACATTCACTGCAGTACTGAGAACGGCCACTACATGGGGCGTGGAGCTTCAGCTCTGTACCCTGTGGTGGCTGAGTTAACAGGATGGTGTGTCGGATCCCACCAATCTGATACCGATAACCTGAGGCCTCCACAATAAGAAAGTTCTGGACAAGAGCCATTAAAAGGATCCTGTCAGTGATTTTCCCTCCTGAGCCGTCTATATGGCGCAGGTCGTAGGAAGCCAAATACAACGACACCTGATATCTGCCATCCAATGTCTTATTCCAGAGGAATCCACGTTTTCCTTATATGTAAATGACCTCTTAAAGGCTATGGGCAGATGGGATGACACAGCATTTTATCTTAATTAACCAGAAGTCTATTTTCAGTAAGCCAGGAGGAACAGACTATTATCTATATGTTGACTTTTGAATGTATTCGTTTCTTTCTGGTTGGTCAAGAAAACATAGACTTTTGTTCATATAAGCCTCTAATATTGACTTGTAAGTGGACAATTGAAGTTACATATTGCGCTGTTATCCTGGATGACTAGAGACGAAAAATAATTTAAAATGATGTTTGCTGATATGTTGATTACACATTGTCCAGGCCAGCCAGGTTGTTGACTTGTGAAACAGAGGAAGAAAAACTATGCTAATAGATACATAATCAAAGAATGCGAGTTGGTCTCATCGCCATTCTTCCCCTTTACCTGTGAATGCTGACTTGAAGGACAACATCTATGTGAGCTATATAAGTGAGATATATACAATCATACAAAGATACATCCAAACATCGAAAGAACCAGAGGCTTGCTACAGGACAGCAGCCAAGACACCATGATGGTTCAATCACGAGGGACACAGTTCTGTCATTCTACAGGATGCCAGCTTAGGGGACCACGGCCCCGGCTGAAATAATACAGATCTGTTCCATTGACCATCACTGGACCATGGATACAATTGGGGTAGTCAGGATTTGAACCCATGGATATGTTTGTGAAAGCCAGGAATGGGACCCACCAGTCACCTGGCTCCATGGAGATGTTTGGAAAAGACAGGTTGTGACCCTCCGGTCACCTGACCTTGAACCTCAATGGACTGTCAGCTTCCTAAGATTTTCATTACCTCCTCTCTGTGCATGCCACAGGTGGGGTTAGTTATCCCTGGAAGCCCAGAAGTCACAGCTGCTTTTATCCTGGCGAGTCAGGGGGAGGGTGAGACTCTGTAATGTGCACCATCTTGGTTATTGTGCTGGGACTGTTCTATGTGTTATCTGCCTGTTTTATGGCAGACAGTTATTTGTATTTCAATAAAGTATTGCCACACTGCTTTACTCTTGCCCTGTATTGTCTGAGCAGTGTTACGCCCACGAGAAAAGACAGTGGGCGTTCGGTGAGGTGAATCCATGTGGTTTCGGCTAGCGGACTAGAGCACCCGCTAACCCCCCCTCCCCCCGTGACTCCACAGACAGCTTATTGTTAGTGACAGGGGGAATTACCAGTGTGATATTTGCCAGGGTGATGTGAGATGGTAACCAGTGCGTGTGATGGTTACCAGTGTAATATGTAATGGTTACCAGTGTGATGTGTGATGGTTACCAGTGTGATGGTTACAAATGTGATGTGTGTTATTTACTAGTGTGTGATGTGTGATGGTTACCAGTGTGTGATGTGAGATGGTTACCAGTGTGTGTGATGGTTACCAGGAGTGTGTGATGTGTGATGGTTACCAGTGTGATGGTTACCAGTGTGATGTGTGATGGTTACCAGTGTGATGTGTGATAGTTGCTAGTGTGTGTGATGCGTGATGGTTACCAGTGTGATGGTTACCAGTGTGTGTGATGTGTGATGGTTACCAGTGTGATGTGTGATGGTTTCCAGTGTGATGGTTACCAGTGTGATGACTAACAGTGTGATGGTTACCAGTGTGATGCGTGATGGTTACCAGTGAGATGTGTGATGGAGAAGGAGTCTCATGCAGATCTGTGCCCATAGAAATTGTGGCTTCCTCTGGAATAAGATGTCGGATCGCAGATATCAAGGTGTCACTTTATTCAGCTTGCTATGACCTGCAGCCATATAGACGGCTAAGGAGAGTGGATCCTACTGACAGATGCCTGTCGGCTCAGTAGAGTGGATTCTACTGACAGATTATTGATAACCTTGGTGGCATCCACCGAATATATACCGACCTCCGTCAACTAAAAAGTAGCATTTAGTACTACTGGTAATGATGTTTCCAGGAATCCATCATGACATTATCACCACGAGGTAGTGTTTCTTATCCTTGATAGGGACAGGAACACAGAACTAGCCCTACCACCACCATCCTCCAGTGATTTTCCAGTCCCTAACAATTGAACATCCTAATGGAGGCTCTGAAGGCGTGGGGGGTTCCATAACTTTCCTCCGATAGTGAAAGAGCCATGCTGATACATCTAAAGGGGTCCCTCGACATTCCTATCGAGCTGTTTACTCCTGGGGACAGCCGTATTCCTCTGTAGGAAACTCTGGGCTCCTGCTGCTAAGTCTGGAGCATGTGCAGGCCATATCGGAGGAACACGTAGCGGTGAGCACACCAGAACATACTTCTGGTTGGGGAGCGCACAGACTAAGACCGACGTGCGCTCCTGGATGACATGAGATTCGGCGGGTGTGTGCGCAGACCGTAAGTCATAAGGCCAGCGCGCACTCCTGAATAACGTATGCTTCCAGTTCCAGTAGTACCAATGGCCCCTGAGTTCCAGCGTGCATTCCAGCATGGAACACACATGGCGCAGGGGGAGAATGCATTATCAGTGCGTGTTCCAGAGGATCAGACCAAATCATCCGGATTGGCAGCAGAAGGGGTCAGAAGGATCTGACGAATTAAATGATCTGAAGCCAGGCGAGACAAACTATTTAAAGGTTAGTTTCGCATTTTTTTAAGGACTACCTCCTGGTGGTGCTGTCAGGAAGGACGTCCTGGAAATAAAGGTTATGGCTCTTAAAATACGGTGGATAAAGTCTTTGGCCTTTCAGCCCCCTTCTCATCAGCAGTCCCATCCTTATATTCTAAACCCACAGCTTCAATACAACTACCACATTATTCTCCAGAAACCATTTCTATCCGCACAAGACAGGGATGCCCACTATAACCCCCTTTTATTAGCCCCTAGGGGTGGAGATCTCTCTTAAAATGACATGGGATCCGCCGGGAGCACCCCCACGTCCCATTTTGCTCAAGCTCCTGCACTTTAAAGATAGAGATGCTATCCTGCGAAGATCCAGAGATATTAAGGAACTGGCTATTAATGGGAGAAAAATTTCCATTTTCCCTGATTTTTCCATGGAGGTGCAACGTAAAAGGGCGCAATTTATTGAGATTAAAAAACGTCTACGTGACTTACAAGTGTCCTATTCCATGATGTACCCTGCTAGACTGCGGATTGATGTGAATGGAGAAACGCACTTTTTTGATACGGCGCAGGCGGCGCTGTCCTGGCTGGATATTAACGAGAGGTCCATGAGGAGGAAGAATACTTGAGGACGCTATGCTGGTATAAATACTACTGTTCATTCCATTTCGGGTCCAGGGCGGGAGCTGACCGGATTGCTGTGGACACTCGTTACAGTGACAAGCTGTGGACCCTTCTCCCTGCATGGACTCTGGGCGAGTTTTCTAGTCCTGATTCTCTCTATTTGAGAGAAATGTGCAAGTTACACTTGTTTTTGAGGGCAGGGGCGATGCACACTGGTGTACAGTGCTCCCTCTCCCTCTTTTGTTTTGTTTGTTTTTTTTATTGTTGTATTTCATAATTGATCTTTGGGATTTGGAGTGCGTCAGCCGTGTCGCCCAATTCAGTGCATCAGGGGATGGTGGAAATTGCAGCTCTCCCGCGGGGGTGGAGTATGCTCCGATGTATCACTTTTTAGTCTGCTCTTATGGCGATATCACTTAATATTGTAGCGTGGAATGTTAGGGGGCTCGGGGAGGCAAATAAGAGATGTGCTATATTTACTAATATGCAAAAGTTTCTCCTGGCTATCCTGTGTATATCTGAGACCCACATGGTGAAAGATAATATTCATTGGCTGAGGAAGGGATGGGTTGCACATGAATATCATTCCACGCAGGGCTGTGGAGTCAGAGTCGGAGTTAGTTTTGGTTGGAGTCGGAGTCGGTAGAAATGTACCGACTACGACTTCAGCTTTAAAAAAAATGTATTAATATTTCCTAATTGAACTTTCATATGAATTTTATAAATGTTACTCAAATATATATGTTCTATCAAACTATGAACAACAGTGATAAGCAGTTCTGCTGGAGATAGAGACATTTCTTACTTCTTGTGTGTCACTGTTCTCCACTGCCCTTATCTAATCTTATACTTGGTTAACCTCATGCTGCCCCAACCCCCCCGACTTACAATGTATGAAACTGAAAGTGAAAATGTGTTGCAAATTCTTAGTAGTAAAGCTCCTCCTCTAGACTAGATCATACTAGGTGTGCGTCTTCCAAGCATCTCACAGCTGCCTGCTACTCAGAAGAGGAAGACTGTAAGAAGTATTATCCTTTCAACAAACTTTGCATCAGTTAACTGTGAGTACATGAGGAATAATAACAGTATTACTGACCACTATATCAGTTGTACGACCTGGCAATAATTTTGTACAATTGTTTTTAGGAAAAACAATTGTCATTTGGATTGTGAATGCAGAATTAAAAACCTGAGAATGTCAAAGAAGCATCACATTAAATCAGCTGTATTTGAACATTTCACCATCACTCAAGATAGAAAACATTATGTCTGTCAGAGTATGACAAATGATCCAGACGAAAACAAATGCTGTGAAGCCAAGATGAGTGCATATTCAGGCAAAGTTAAAAATGCTCCTACCAGAGCTTCTAATCTAAAGAGACATTTACAGCGCTTTCATCCAGAAGTACTGAAAGCAGTGGATGAGAAAGACTGCATCCAAACCAATGAACCAGTGCCCAGCTCTTCCAGCCAAACAAAGGAGCAGAGAACTTTGCAGCCATCAGTTGCAAGATATTTTGTCAGTGACAAAGTTACTGTGACAATGACAGTAGATACATTTAAAAAACAGATCATAGAGCTTGTTGTAAAGGATAGTGTGCCTATTTCATTATTTTCACGACCAGCTTTTATGTGTCTGAATGGGGAAATGGCCCGCAAGCTTGGTGTTTCTCTGGAGAGAGAGAGTATTAGAAAATTAGTAATCGAAGAAGCTTTTAAACAAAAGGAAGAACTTAAAAAAACTCTCAAGGGACGCTTTCTGTTTCTTAAAATGGATGCCTGCACACGTCACAGAGGGAACTATTTTGCCATCAATGTCCGATTTGTTTGTGACAAAAATGAAATAGTTACCAAGACATTGGCAGTAAAAGACACCAAAGCTCATCACACCAGTGAGTTTCTCCAGGTCTTGGTGGAAAAGGTTCTGCAAGACTATGAACTTAAAAAAGAGCAAGTTCTTTCTGTCGTAACTGACAATGCTTCAAACATGATAAGTACTATTAAGCTAATGAATGAGAGTAATGATGGTGACCAGCAGCTAGAAGAACATTCTGGGTCCACAGACACAGAAATGTTTGAAATAGAGGAACACAGTATTGTAACTGAGGAGCAAACTGAAGTTGCTTCAGATGAACAGCAACATGATAGTTTAGATCTTGTTGAAACTGTGTCAATATGTTCTTTCATTCATCACATGCGCTGTGCTGTGCATACGCTACAGCTGGCTATAAGAGACAGTCTGCAAGAAGGACATGCTGCTGCACTGATTGGCAAGGTGAGAAAATTGGCTACTGTTGCCAGAACCCCTAAAGTTGAATCAATTTTGAAGAGACGTGCTGGAAAAGGGGCAATTATTGATCAAGCCACACGATGGGGCAGTACTTACTTAATGATTCAGCGCTTGGTTGAACTGAAAACCTTTCTTGTAGACATGGCTAACCCTCAACTGACGCTAAATGAAAGTCAGTGGAATCAGGTGACTGAGCTGGAAAAATTGCTAGAGCACCCATTTACAGTGACTAAAAAATTACAAGCAGAGGACTTAACTCAAGGTATTTTCTTAAAGGAGTGGAAGAACCTGATGTTTCGCCTGTCCCAAAGAGGAGGGTTAATTGCAAGTGGCATTGCTACATCAATGAAACGGAGAGAGGAGCTACTATTACAAAATAACATTCTTTTGGCAGCTGTTTATGTAGACCCAATGCATCGGATTCTTCTAGATGATCAACAGCTAAGTAAAGGAAAAGAAGCTCTGTTTGAAATAGCAGTAAGGATGAAAGGGTTGCAGAACAGTCAGGAGGAACAAGAAGAATTTGGTCGTCCTGCCACATCTTCACCCTCATCATCAACTGATGAAGAATTTAATTTCGAAAAATATTTGGATCACAAGGACCGTGCAAAGCGTTCCCGCATAGAAGAGTCATCTCCATCAAGGAACACAGCCAGTACATTTCAGCAGAATTTTTCATGTGCACTAAAAGAAATTGAGAAATTTGACCGTTCATCAAAAATAACAGTGCAACAAGCGATTCCTCTGTATCCTGACATTGTCAGAGATGTTGCCCGAGTGGTTACTGCTTTGCCACCAACACAAGTTAGTGTAGAGAGGTTGTTCTCTGCTCTCAAAATAATTAGATCAGATTTGAGGGCATCCATGAAGGAGGATCTGACAGAGGCAATACTTTTTCTGAGGACAAATTTATAGATTTCTTCTTATTAACTGCATAAAAGTGTTTATTGCATATTTACTTACAGTTTAGAAAAGTTTATAAAAGTTATTTGCTATATTCTAATTGTATTCTAATAAATGTAGTTTTTACTCTAAGTGGTCTGATTACTTATATGATGGTGAGAAACTGAATAAGCACGATGTTTAATATTTTACAACAGTAAATTTGTTGTTATGAATTGGCCATTTATGAAGGAGTCGAAGTCGGAGCCGGAGCCGGAGTCGGAGCCTGAAAAAATCCAGGAGTCGGAGTCGCAACTGTGGCTTACCGACTCCACAGCCCTGATTCCACGTACTCGACCCATGCACGGGGCGTCAGTGTGCTGGTGCACAGGTCCATCCCGTTCTCAGGTACTAAATCGGTGGTTGACCCTGGGGGCAGATTTGTATGTTTGCTTTGCACGCTATATGGTATACAATTTATTTTGGTTGCAATATACATCCTCCCGCCCTATTCAGTCGAACCAGTAAAAAAAATCTTGTCTATTTTAGACTCCTTTCCCCCTGTGCCGACTCTTCTGATAGGGGATTTTAATACATATTTACATCCCTATTTGGATAAGTTGCATTCGGGAAACATATCGGAAGACGCAGCCTCGACCTCATTTGCTAAAACATTGGTGGAGCTGGGAATGGTGGACCTCTGGCGTGTCCAAAACCCCACGGCCAAACAGTTTTCCTGCTACTCTAGTTCTCACCATACTATGTCACGGATAGACCTGGCCATTGGGAACACATTTATGACCCCATATGTACAAACGGTGGCCTACCTGCCTAGAAGTGTATCTGATCACTCGCCACTGTATGTCAAACTTTCATGGGGAAACCCTCTGACCCTGTCTAGACCTATCTGGAAACTTAATCCCTTCTGGATCCAGCTTTTAGGGGGATCTTTACATGATACCATTCTAGAATATTTTCAACTTAATGAGTACTCTGCATCATCACACATAGTTTGGGATTCTATGAAGGCCTATGTCAGGGGCTTATATATTAGAGAAATATGCACACGAAAAAGCCAAAATAGACGCTACACCCAGAGTCTGATCCAGGAGGCATCTGTTGCGGAGGCTGCGGTGGTGCTCAACCCGACAGAGGAAACAAAAAAAACTCTAGAGAGGGTACAGACGTCACTCAGGGAAAACTTCATGTCGGCGGCAGCAAATAAACGTTATTTCCTCAAACAAAAATATTTCATAGAGGGGGAGGGAGTAGGACACTTATTGGCCACGGTCATTAGAGCACAGGAGGGATCTTCATATATCAATAGGCTAAAAACAGACTCGGGTGATCCTGTAGTGGACAGTGTGGCCATAGTGAGTGAGATAAGGAGGTATTTTATGAAACTATACACATCAGATTGCAGTCTCACGGAGACTGAGATTGAGCAGTACCTGGATGCTATCTCTCTCCCTGCACTGGCTGATAACGATAGGGATTCGCTGGATCGGGACATCCTGTTGGAGGAGTTGGAGGAGGCGCTTGGTCAGATGCAAATTGAAAAGGCTCCGGGAACGGACGGCCTGCCTGGCGAGTTTTACAAAACTTATGCACCCTTACTGCTACCTAAACTACTTAAAGTATTTGAAGAGGCTGAGGGGCGGAGGGTCCTCCCACCATCTATGAGGGAAGCTTTGATAGTTTTAATATTAAAGCCCGGAAAGGATCCGGAGATTCCGGATTCATATCGCCCGATTTCCCTACTAACAACAGATGTTAAATTATTGGCCAAGGTACTCGTCAATAGGATGTCCCGAGTTATCTCATCTGTTATACAGAATGATCAGACTGGATTTATCCCAGGCAGGGCCACATCTATGAATCTTAGAAAACTATACTTGGGGATTCAACATAGTTCTGAGGAGCTGGGGGAAAGAGCAATATTGTCCTTAGACGCCGCTAAGGCGTTCGATAGTCTAGAGTGGGGTTTTTTGTGGGCGGTCCTTAGGAAAATGGGTTTTGGACACAGATTTATAAATTGGGTGAGGCTGCTGTATGACTCGCCGGTGGCGAGGGTTAGGGCTAATGGCAAGGTCTCTGAGTCTTTTCCTCTTGGGAGAGGTACTAGACAGGGGTGCCCGCTCTCGCCCTTGCTATTTGCTACTGCGATGGAGCCATTGGCAGTTGCAATTCGGAAGTCCAGGGAAATAACGGGATTTAGATGTGGAACTGTGGAATTGAGGATATCATTGTACGCGGATGATCTACTTTTATATTTAGACAGGGTACATTCCTCGATTTTGCCGGCAATGGGGGTCATTCGGGAGTTTGGGTTGAGGTCTGGCCTTCGGATTAACTGGTCCAAATCGGCTTTAATGCCGATAGACCCTCTCCCGGTGGATTTCTCGGATTTGCAGATACCGGTCCCTGTAGTTCGGGAGATTAAGTATCTGGGAATAATTGTTAGTCCAGTCCCGAAGGATTTTCGGGCTCTAAATCTGGAACCCCTGTTGCAGCGATTTAGAACAAAAGTACATGCTTGGTGTCGTCTGCCGTTGTCGATTATTGGTAGATCTAACTTAATCAAAATGGTAATGATGCCACAATTGCTATATTTGGTACATAATTCTCCGGTGTGGATTTGTAGGGAATTTTTTGCAAAAATAAATACATTATTCCGGGAACTAATTTGGAAGAAAAAACAGGCTAGGATTCGTTTGGAGATGCTGCAGCGAGGAAAGGAGGAGGGAGGATTGGCGGTGCCAAACCCATACATATACTATATAGCCTCCCAGATGCAACATTTTAGGGGTTGGGGTAGAGACGGAGCGTACGATAGTGATGGTGATATTGTGAGAGAAGGATCGGTATGGAAATATCCAGGTTGCCGGTTGGATGTGGGACGACGGCAGATAAATGGGGCACGATACCCCACGTTGGCTATGATTTTTAGGGTGTGGGACAGGGGTAAGTCTCTTTTGAAGATAAATTTCTGGCCATTGTGACGGAATCCGGATTTGCAAGAGATTAAAAAATTAGTGGGGTTCGGAAGATGGGAAGATAAAGGGATACATCTGGTGTCACAAGTATTGCAAAATAATACTCTTAAGAGTTTTGAACAATTGAGAACAGAATTTCACCTCCCGCACGTCTTCTTTTATCAGTACTTACAGCTGAGACATGCATTGGAAAAACAGAGAAGGATAAATCCAGTGATAGTGACACATAATCAAACACTACATATGCTACTTACATCTGAGTCTTCTAGGGCAGTGGTTTTCAACCAGTGTTCCGCGCACCAGTGTTCCGCGGCACACTAGCCGCGTGTCCGCATGGCTAATTTACATGCGATGCAAATTAGCCATGTGGAGGCAAGCAGGGCGGCGGGTCGGAGAGGCAGCAGTCCCGTGTTCCTGTGTCGCTTCCTCCCTGACACAGCAGTCAGCGGCGCGGCTGGATGACATCATCATTCAGCCCCGCGGCTGCTGTGCCAGTGAGAGGAAGCTGCCGGTGAGGAGAGGTGAGGGGTGTGTGTGTGTGTGTGTGTGTGTGTGTCTAGGTGAGAGGTGTGTGTTTGTGTGCGTGTGTAGGTGAGTTGATGGATGTGATGAGAAGCAATGATGGGAGTCATGGAGAAGGCGGTGATGGGGAGAGGGCAATGGAGAAGGCGGTGATGGGGGTGATAAGAAGGCGGTGGTGGGGAGAGGGCAATGATGGGGTTGTCGAAAGGGCAATAATGGGGTGGTGGGGAGAAGGAAATGATGGAGGTAGTGGAATGGGCAATTTCTACATGAAGGGGATTATGATGGGGCATATTACTACAAGAAGGTGATAATGATGGGGCATATTACTAAAAGAAGGGGATAATGATGGGGCATATTACTAAAAGAAAGGGATAATTATGTGGCTCATATACTGCAATATAAAGGGGTACAATGAGAAATACTATGGCCATGAGGCTGGAGTACAAGCGCCAGCTCATATACTATATATATATATATATATGGTATATGCTGATAATTATGTGGCTCATATACGTGGGACTGTATGTATGACTTTACATGGGACTGTATATATATATGGGAATACTGAGTGAGTAAAAATACATTTAGAATCTATATTATTAACTATATGTATAATATGTACTGTTTTAGTGTCATTTTGTGCCATTTTGGTTGGTGGTGTGCCCCGGGATTTTTTACGTATAAAAAGTGTGCCGCGGCTCAAAAAAGGTTGAAAATCACTGTTCTAGGGGACTTATCTCTGAATTATATAAAAGATTATTGCCTGCCCATCTGGAGACATACCCACTGACTGCTGCTAAGAATAAGTGGGAACGGGACGATGGCCCCCTTACGGAGGAACAATGGTCCGACATTCTAGCACAGATCCCTAAACTGGCGGTTTCTGAATGCCAAAGGCTTTCGCAAATATATCTCATTCACAGGGTATATAAAACACCCAGCTTATTATTTAAAATGGGACTTAGGCCCCATACACAATGTGTTAGGTGTGGGCAGAATGATGCCCACTTGATGCATGTTATGTGGGAGTGCAGGCGTATTGGGGATTTCGGGAGGCAGACCCTGGGACTCATAGTCCAAGTATACCATATCACAATACGACCGTCACCTCGTCTATGTTTGTTGAATTTGTGCGAGGAGGGGGTTGACCCGGACTCTGCAGTGGCCCTGGGAGTAGCACGCATCCTGTATCAGGCAAGAAAAATACTGGCATATCATTGGTTGGATCCTATGCCACCAACATTGCCAGAGCTTAAAAATAAACTAAATAATGTCATTAGATTGGAAAGGGGGGCTTACTTAAAAAGAAAAGCATTGAGAAAGTTTTACAAAATTTGGCAGCCATGGATGGAGTCACCGGGTCTCCCCTCGGGCGCGTTGGTGCAGGAGGCGATGATGGACCAGTTACTATTGTGCTTGCAGTGAGGGGGTGCTTGGGGAGCAAAAATAAAGTCTAATGTTTTTTGTGGTGAAGCGGATTTTGAGTGGCGCGATGGGAGGGGGTGAAGCGGATTTTGAGTGGCGCGATGGGAGGGGGCTGGAGGGGTCGGATCTGATGTCCACGAGGGGCAAAATATGATGCGAGGTGGCGCGGCTGGTGGGGGTGGTTTTCCCACTGAACTGAGGCACTGCTGTATAATTTTGTTTCTTGTTTATTTGTGGAGCCATGTTGTTTGTAGGCTCAATTTATATAAGTAACTGTGTTTTGAGATCTTCTCCTTTCTATTTTTTCTTACAGAGAAAGAATTTTGCACTTTAAATAATATCTGCTTTCCATGTAACTATTTACTGGTTAGATGTCATATTTTTTCTGTATTGATTCCTGGATGTTTAATAAAAAAAGATCTGATTTAAAAAAAAATGACATGGGATGGAGACCTCTCCTACATTACACACGATAGAAACCTCTCCTACATTACCCGGGATGGAGGCCTCTCCTACATTACCCGGGATGGAGGCCTCTCCTACATTACACGGGATGGAGGCCTCTCCTACATTACACGGGATGGAGGCCTCTCCTACATTACACGGGATGGAGGCCTCTCCTACATTACACGGGATGGAGGCCTCTCCTACATTACACGGGATGGAGGCCTCTCCTACATTACACGGGATGGAGGCCTCTCCTACATTACCCGGGATGGAGGCCTCTCCTACATTACACGGGATAGAAACCTCTCCTACATTACACGGGATGGAGGCCTCTCCTACATTACACGGGATGGAGGCCTCTCCTACATTACACGGGATGGAGGCCTCTCCTACATTACACGGGATGGAGGCCTCTCCTACATTACACGGGATGGAGGCCTCTCCTACATTACACGGGATAGAAACCTCTCCTACATTACACGGGATGGAGGCCTCTCCTACATTACACGGGATGGAGGCCTCTCCTACATTACCCGAGATGAAGCCCTCTCCTACATTACACGGGATGAATACCTCCCCTACATTACACGAGATGGAGACATCTCCTACATTACACGGGAGGAAGGCCTCTCCTACATTACATGGGATGGAGGCCTCCCCTACATTACACGGGATGGAGGCCTCTCCTACATTACACGGGATGGAGGCCTCTCCTACATTACACGGGATGGAGGCCTCTCCTACATTACACGGGATGGAGGCCTCTCCTACATTACACGGGATGGAGGCCTCTCCTACATTACACAGGATGGAGGCCTCTCCTATATAACATGGGATGGAGGCCTCTCCTACATTACACAGGATGGAGGCCTCTCCTGTGATGAGAGGTTGGAATCGTTGGGTTTGTTTAGCTGAGCAAAATTACACCTTAGTGGAGATGACATCTATATGTATAAATATATGTGTGGTCAGTACAGAGGACGGCACAGGACTTACTCCTTCAATATGAAAAGGAGGATGAATGAACTCATGGAGATCAAGATCCGACACTGCGGAGACACCATCACGTGTTTCTCAACGCAGTGATTCTAGAGCACTGCCCCCATCCCTTATGGGAAATATGTAAAACATGCAAAACAGAAGCCGCGGAGACACCATCACGTGTTTCTCAACGCAAGCAATGACCAGCCAGGTCTTTGCCCGGGAAGGAACAACCACGGGAAGGGCAGTCTCCAATGAAGGAAACCACCTATGCCAAAACATGGTATCCATCCACATACAGCTGTTTCGGGGTATTGCGCCTCATCAGTGTGGAGTAGGAAACTGGCTGGATACCATGTTTTGGCATAGGTGGTTTCCTTCATTGGAGACTGCCCTTCCCGTGGTTGTTCCTTCTCGGGCAAAGACCTGGCTGGTCATTGCTTGCGTTGAGAAACACGTGATGGTGTCTCCGCGGCTTCTGTTTTGCATGTTTTACATATTTCCCATAAGGGATGGGGGCAGTGCTCTAGAATCACTGCGTTGAGAAACACGTGATGGTGTCTCCGCAGTGTCGGATGTTGATCTCCATGAGTTCATTCATCCTCCTTTTCATAGTCTTTTTACTAGGCATTGCTCCTACCAGCCAGTTTCCTACTCCACACTGATGAGGGGCAATACCCCGAAACAGCTGTATGTGGATGGTTACCATGTTTTGGCATAGGTGGTTTCCTTCATTAGAGACTGCCCTTCCCGTGGTTGTTCCTTCCCGGGCAAAGACCTGGCTGGTCATTGCTTGCGTTGAGAAACACGTGATGGTGTCTCCGCGGCTTCTGTTTTGCATGTTACTCCTTCAATAGACCTTACACAGGACCATGGGGCACTCATTACGGGTGGAAGAAAGGCGATTCCGACAGCTAAATAGGAAAGGGTTCTTTACAGTTAGAGCAGTCAGAATAACACTATGGAATGCCCGATCACAAGAGGCAGTAATGGCCGATACTAGAGCAGCTTCTACAGTGGCATGCAAAAGTTTAGGAACCCCTGGTCAAAATTACTGTTATTGTGAACAGTTAAGCAAGTTGAAGATTAAATGATCTCTAAAAGGCCTAAAGTTAAAGATGACACGTTTGTTTTGTATTTTAGGCTAAAAAGTAATACACATTGTAATTTTTTCACAATTTAAAAATTACAAAAAGAAAAATGGTCCGATGATAAAGTTTGGGCACCTTTGGAGATTTGTGTGCTCAGATAACTTTGACCAAGGTTTCAGACCTTAATTAGCCTGTAAGGGATATGGCTTGTTCACCCTCAATGTTAGGAAAGGCCAGCTGATGCATATTCCACAGGTTTAGAAACACATAGCCTCCTCTAACCTTGTGCGAAAAAACAGCCACCATGGGTTCTTTTAAGCAGCTGGCTAGCACGATGAAAATGAAAATGGTGGAGGCCCACAAAGCAGGAGAAGGCTATAAGAAGATAGCAAAGCGTTTTCAAGTTGTCCTTTCCTCAGTTCAATATGTAATTCAGAAATAGCAGTTTACAGGAACAGTGGAGGTCAAGATAAGGTCTGGAAGGCCAAGCAAAATTTCAGAGAGAGCTGCTTGTAGGATTGCTAGAAAGGCATATCAGAACCCCCACTTGACTGCAAAAGACCTTCAGAAAGATTTAGCAGATTCTGGAGTTGTGGTAATTGTTCTACTGTTCAGAGACACCTTATCAAATATGGCCTTCATGGAAGAGTCATCAGAAGAAAACCTCTCCTGCACCCTCACCATAAAATTTAGCATCAGAGGTATGCAAAAGAACATCTAAACAAGCCCAATGCATTTTAGAAACAAGTCCTGTGAATCGTTGAAGTTAAAATAAAACTCTTTGGTCGCAATGATCAAAGGTATGTGCATAGAAAAAATTACATAGAATTTCAGGAAAAGAACATCTCTCCAACCATTAAGCATGGGGATGGATCAATCATGCTTTGGAGTTGTGTTGCAGACAATGGCACAGGGAACATTTCACAGGTAGAGGGAAGAATGGAGTCAATGAAATTTCAACAAATTCTTGATGCAAACATAACACCATGTGTAAAAAAAGCTGAATTTGAAAACAGGATGGCTTCTACAAATGGATAATGATCACACACATCAAAATCCACAATAGACTACCTCAAAAGGCAATAGCTAGAGGTTTTTCAATGGCCCTCACAGTCCCCCGATTCGATCATCATTGAAAATCTGTGGCTAGTCCTCAAAATAGCAGTGCAAGCAAGACGACCCAGGAATCTCACAGAAACGGAAGAATTTTCCAAGGTAGAATGGATCAAAATCCATCAAACAAGAATTGAAAGACTCTTGGCTGGCTACTAAAAGCGTTTACAAGCTGTGATATTTTAAAAGGGAGTACTACTAGGTACTAACTATGCAGGGTGCCCAAACTTTTGCATGGGCCTATTTTCCTTATTGCAATTTTTAAAATGTAAAAAATGACAATATATAATTTTTTTGGCCTAAAATACAGAGAAAATGTGTCATCTTTTAGAGATCATTCCATCTTCAACTTGCTTAACTGGTCACAAAAACAGTAATTTTGACCAGGGGTGCCCAAACTTTTAAATACCACTGTATATAAGGGACGGATGATCTCCTCAGCATTAATGGCATTGAGGATTATAGATAGTTTAGTGACAAAGAATATAGAACCCAAAGTAACATGCACCTGAGATCTGTCCCTCCCAGATTGCTTACTATAGATGGGTTAAAACTGAGGCTATCTTCAGTAAACCCCAAGACCCTCTTATGGCACTGAACTCCCCTCGGCCCATTTTGACCATTTGGCCCCATATCCTTTATGAGAAACTTGTGGAAGTCTCGTCAAACACTTTTTGTTAGCCCCCAACCGATCCCCAATGATTAATCTCCTGAACAATCCAGTGATGGCAGAGAGCCTCATGGCTGAGGGTCAGACCCTGGTCCTCAGTGGGAATTTTTAGAATAGTGGACAAGACTGTTGATCACCCTTGAACCACAGCTCTTTGGGAAATGGTTGGCTCTAGTAAATTACCTCCTCCTGGGGAGTATTTCCACTACTATAAAGTCCGCCACTAAGTTATTCATGTCCTGGGTGCCTGAACAATCTCCCCCACTGAGAGGCTATGCCGGAAGCTCCCCTCCACCAAGGGTCTTCTCACCGAGATCTACCACCAGATACTACTGTCCCCTGTGACATCGATACATGGGAACAGGCGCCTGGTGTAAATATCTCCCCAGAAAAGTGGAGCCCTACATGGGGCTGAGCAGCCACCAACTCTACCTGCGCCTGCACCCCGGCTCTCCTGCCAATGCCGCCCCCTGCTATAGGAACTAGTGGAGGGCCTCTTGTACATCCACCTTCTCCTGACCCCCTAAATTACATACTGAAGGTTCCCCCGAGGGGATGAAAAAGTAAACAGCCAGGCTGCTGCCCCCAAAAATATGCACAGCAGCTAAAACTTGGATGGCAAGAGCCTCGGATGGCAAGAAACAGCCCCATCTCACCTAGATGTAAATGGGCGTCGGATGTGGCCTCCCCCACCTCGACCCCTGAGATCCAGGACGCCACAACCAATATCCTGGTAGCTTTATGGAGTTACCACCATGGCACCAGTCCCCTTGGTCCCTCTGGTCTTAGCCTTCGCCTCTTAGCTTCATTTCGTGACACGTAGCCTTCTCCCCCTTTTAATCTTTTGCGCCTCTTATTAACCACTGAATTGCACATATTCCTGAGAGCTCAGAAGACTGGACATTAACCTGAATTCTGTATTTGTGTCTTATATTATTCTTGGAAAAGTTCAAGAAAAATTAAAAATAGAAAAAAAAGAATTTAGCGGCCATGGAAGAGCAGATAATGGAGATGACCGGCAGCACAAAGTCACCACCTCGTCTTCCCGCAACATTTTGGGTGTAAATCACCGTTCTCCACATTGGAATAAGTCGTATTTCGGTACATTACATGGTATTATGGACAGGGACCCTCACAAACCAGGGCAGGACGCCTTACACGTGATGCCAAAACTCACCGGAAATCGCCCTCCAGTTTCTCCTGTTGCACCAACTTTGGTATTATGGGGCCCATGAGAAGTCTGTTTAGCAGTGATCCCACCATAAAGTAGCCGAATATGGAAAGCGGTCCCATCCAGCCAGTGCTGCAAACATAGCGACATGAGCATGAACAAGCAGCAGCCTATCGGGCAGAGCAATCTAGGAGCGCAGCACAGACTGACCTGACAGCGCACTGGTATGAGTAATACACCACTGTGAATGGTGTGATTAGGAGTTTACTGGCAACGGTGCCAAGTTCCCGGCACAGACGTTCAACATCCTGTGTCATCCGCTGATCCCTGTAAGAAAAAGCCACAGTTAGGCCTGGTGCTGGTATCACTGCGGCAAGGACTCTTCAAACCCCAGTGTAACGGTCCTAAACGAGGGCATACAGGGAGCCGGGGCCAGCCAGGCGGTACTTCCAGGACAGAGATGGCGCATTAGCCAGGTTACCACTAGTGACATACGGGTTATCCAGCTGCGGCCGTTCCACGCTCAGCGTATAATACACCTGCTTGGTGAAGTAGAGCCGGTGAAGATGTCCCGTCAGGACCTGGCGGCAGCTCACGTAGACCAGCTTGCTCACGTACTGCTCCAGACTACGCAGCTGCGGAGACAGATCCATACTGCATCATTGGCGTCCCCACCACCATACACGTGCCACGTGGAGCGTGTGCAGTGACACATTACTGACAGCACAGTGCATGCCTGCCACATCCCACCATGGAAACCTATGGATATTTCACAGGAACATCCTGCTGTAAAACTAATCCCAAAAACCAAAGGCAGCAGCTCAGCCGTACACAGCCGGACGCCACACTCACCACAGAGATGGCCAAAATCAGCAGCACAGCCAGCACCACCAGCTGTTGGAAACCACCCAGATCCCGATCAGACAGAACTCCATAAAACTGACTGGGCAAAATCCCGACCTGATAGACCACCAGCTGCCCTGGAAAAGAAGAGTGAGAGGTGAGGAGGCACAGTGGAACCTAGTGTATGCGACTCACTGCACACAACACAGCCCTGCACTGATTACACACAGACTATACGGCTCTGTACTGACCACACACAGACTATACCACCCTGTACTGACCACACACAGACTATACGGCCCTGTACCGATCACACACAGACTATACTGCTCTGTACTGACCACACACAGACTATACCGCCCTGTACTGATCACACACAGACTATACAGCCCTGTACCGATCACACACAGACTATACTGCTCTGTACTGACCACACACAGACTATACCACCCTGTACTGATCACACACAGACTATACAGCCCTGTACTTATCACACAGAGACTATACAGCCCTGTACTGATCACACACAGACTATACTGCCCTGTACTGATCACACACAAACTATACAGCCTTGTACTGATCACACACAGACTATACAGCCCTGTACTGATCACACACAGACTATACCGTCCTGTACTGATCACACACAGGTCATACCGCTCTGTACTGATCACACACAGACTAGCCAGCCTTGTACTGATCACACACAGACTATACCTCCCTGTACTGATCACACACAGACTATACCTCCCTGTACTGATCACACACAGACTATACCTCCCTGTACTGATCACACACAGACTATATCTCCCTGTACTGATCACACACAGACTATACAGCCTTGTACTGATCACACACAGACTATACAGCCCTGTACTGATCACACACAGACTATACAGCCCTGTACTGATCATACAGACTATACTGCCCTGTACTGATCACACACAGACTATACTGCCCTGTACTGATCACACACAGATTTTACTGACCTGTACTGATCACAAACAGACTATACAGCCCTGTACTGATCACACACAGACTATACAGCCCTGTACTGATCACACACAGGTCATACCGCCCTGTACTGATCACACACAGACTATACCTCCCTGTACTGATCACACACAGACTATACAGCCCTGTACTGATCACAGACTATACTGCCCTGTACTGATCACACACAGACTATACTGCCCTGTACTGATCACACAGATTTTACTGACCTGTACTGATCACAAACAGACTATACCATCCTATACTGATCACACACAGACAATACAGCCCTGTACTGATCACAGACTATACAGCCCTGTACTGATCACACACAGACTATACAGCCCTGTACTGATCACACACAGACTATACAGCCCTGTACTGATCACACACAGATTTTACTGACCTGTACTGATCACAAACAGACTATACCGTTGTGTACTGATCACACACAGACTATACAGCCCTGTACTGATCACAGACTATACAGCCCTGTACTGATCACACACAGACTATACAGCCCTGTACTGATCACACACAGACTATACAGCCCTGTACTGATCACACACAGATTTTACTGACCTGTACTGATCACAAACAGACTATACCGTCCTGTACTGATCACACACAGACTATACAGCCCTGTACTGATCACACACAGACTATACTGCCCTGTACTGATCACACACAGACTATACCGCCCTGTACTGATCACACACAGGTCATACCGCCCTGTACTGATCACACACAGACTATACAGCCCTGTACTTATCACACAGAGACTATACAGCCCTGTACTGATCACACACAGTCTATACTGCCCTGTACTGATCACACACAAACTATACAGCCTTGTACTGATCACACAGATTATACCGCCCTGTACTGATCACACACAGGTCATACCGCCCTGTACTGATCACACACAAACTATACAGCCTTGTACTGATCACACACAGTCTATACTGCCCTGTACTGATCACACAGATTATACCGCCCTGTACTGATCACACACAGGTCATACCGCTCTGTACTGATCACACACAGACTAGCCAGCCTTGTACTGATCACACACAGACTATACCTCCCTGTACTGATCACACACAGACTATACCTCCCTGTACTGATCACACACAGACTATACCTCCCTGTACTGATCACACACAGACTATATCTCCCTGTACTGATCACACACAGACTATACAGCCTTGTACTGATCACACACAGACTATACAGCCCTGTACTGATCACACACAGACTATACCGTCCTGTACTGATCACACACAGACTATACAGCCCTGTACTGATCATACAGACTATACTGCCCTGTACTGATCACACACAGACTATACTGCCCTGTACTGATCACACACAGATTTTACTGACCTGTACTGATCACAAACAGACTATACAGCCCTGTACTGATCACACACAGACTATACAGCCCTGTACTGATCACACACAGGTCATACCGCCCTGTACTGATCACACACAGACTATACCTCCCTGTACTGATCACACACAGACTATACAGCCCTGTACTGATCACAGACTATACTGCCCTGTACTGATCACACACAGACTATACTGCCCTGTACTGATCACACAGATTTTACTGACCTGTACTGATCACAAACAGACTATACCATCCTGTACTGATCACACACAGACTATACAGCCCTGTACTGATCACAGACTATACAGCCCTGTACTGATCACACACAGACTATACAGCCCTGTACTGATCACACACAGACTATACAGCCCTGTACTGATCACACACAGATTTTACTGACCTGTACTGATCACAAACAGACTATACCGTCCTGTACTGATCACACACAGACTATACAGCCCTGTACTGATCACAGACTATACAGCCCTGTACTGATCACACAGACTATACAGCCCTGTACTGATCACACACAGACTATACAGCCCTGTACTGATCACACACAGATTTTACTGACCTGTACTGATCACAAACAGACTATACCGTCCTGTACTGATCACACACAGACTATACAGCCCTGTACTGATCACACACAGACTATACTGCCCTGTACTGATCACACACAGACTATACTGCCCTGTACTGATCACACACAGACTATACTACCCTGTACTGATCACAAACAGACTATACCGTCCTGTACTGATCACACAGACTATACAGCCCTGTACTGATCACACACAGACTAAACCATCCTGTACTGATCACACACAGACTATACAGCCCTGTACTGATCACACACAGACTATATTGCCCTGTACTGATCACACACAGATTTTACTGACCTGTACTGATCACAGACTATACCGTCCTGTACTGATCACACACAGACTATACAGCCCTGTACTGATCACACAGATTATACCGCCCTGTACTGATCACACACAGGTCATACCGCCCTGTACTGATCACACACAGACTATACAGCCCTGTACTTATCACACAGAGACTATACAGCCCTGTACTGATCACACACAGTCTATACTGCCCTGTACTGATCACACACAAACTATACAGCCTTGTACTGATCACACAGATTATACCGCCCTGTACTGATCACACACAGGTCATACCGCCCTGTACTGATCACACACAGACTAGACAGCCTTGTACTGATCACACACAGACTATACCTCCCTGTACTGATCACACACAGACTATACCTCCCTGTACTGATCACACACAGACTATATCTCCCTGTACTGATCACACACAGATTATACAGCCCTGTACTGATCACACACAGACTATACAGCCCTGTACTGATCACACACAGACTATACCGTCCTGTACTGATCACACACAGACTATACAGCCCTGTACTGATCACACAGACTATACTGCCCTGTACTGATCACACAGACTATACTGCCCTGTACTGATCACACACAGATTTTACTGACCTGTACTGATCACAAACAGACTATACAGCCCTGTACTGATCACACACAGACTATACAGCCCTGTACTGATCACACACAGGTCATACCGCCCTGTACTGATCACACACAGACTATACCTCCCTGTACTGATCACACACAGACTATACAGCCCTGTACTGATCACAGACTATACTGCCCTGTACTGATCACACACAGACTATACTGCCCTGTACTGATCACACAGATTTTACTGACCTGTACTGATCACAAACAGACTATACCATCCTATAATGATCACACACAGACTATACAGCCCTGTACTGATCACAGACTATACAGCCCTGTACTGATCACACACAGACTATACAGCCCTGTACTGATCACACACAGACTATACAGCCCTGTACTGATCACACACAGATTTTACTGACCTGTACTGATCACAAACAGACTATACCATCCTGTACTGATCACACACAGACTATACAGCCCTGTACTGATCACACACAGACTATACTGCCCTGTACTGATCACACACAGACTATACTGCCCTGTACTGATCACACACAGACTATACTGCCCTGTACTGATCACAAACAGACTATACCGTCCTGTACTGATCACACAGACTATACAGCCCTGTACTGATCACACACAGACTATACCATCCTGTACTGATCACACACAGACTATACAGCCCTGTACTGATCACACACAGACTATATTGCCCTGTACTGATCACACACAGATTTTACTGACCTGTACTGATCACAAACAGACTATACCGTCTTGTACTGATCACACACAGACTATACAGCCCTGTACTGATCACACAGATTATACCGCCCTGTACTGATCACACACAGGTCATACCGCCCTGTACTGATCACACACAGACTATACCTCCCTGTACTGATCACACACAGACTATACAGCCCTGTACTGATCACAGACTATACTGCCCTGTACTGATCACACACAGACTATACTGCCCTGTACTGATCACACAGACTATACTGCCCTGTACTGATCACAAACAGACTATACCATCCTATACTGATCACACACAGACTATACAGCCCTGTACTGATCACAGACTATACAGCCCTGTACTGATCACACACAGACTATACAGCCCTGTACTGATCACACACAGACTATACAGCCCTGTACTGATCACACACAGATTTTACTGACCTGTACTGATCACAAACAGACTATACCGTCCTGTACTGATCACACACAGACTATACAGCCCTGTACTGATCACACACAGGTCATACCGCCCTGTACTGATCACACACAGACTATACCTCCCTGTACTGATCACACACAGACTATACAGCCCTGTACTGATCACAGACTATACTGCCCTGTACTGATCACACACAGACTATACTGCCCTGTACTGATCACACACAGACTATACTGCCCTGTACTGATCACACAGATTTTACTGACCTGTACTGATCACAAACAGACTATACCATCCTATACTGATCACACACAGACTATACAGCCCTGTACTGATCACAGACTATACAGCCCTGTACTGATCACACACAGACTATACAGCCCTGTACTGATCACACACAGACTATACAGCCCTGTACTGATCACACACAGATTTTACTGACCTGTACTGATCACAAACAGACTATACCGTCCTGTACTGATCACACACAGACTATACAGCCCTGTACTGATCACACACAGACTATACCATCCTGTACTGATCACACACAGACTATACAGCCCTGTACTGATCACACACAGATTATATTGCCCTGTACTGATCACACACAGATTTTACTGACCTGTACTGATCACAAACAGACTATACCGTCCTGTACTGATCACACACAGACTATACAGCCCTGTACTGATCACAGACTATACTGCCCTGTACTGATCACACACAGACTATACTGCCCTGTACTGATCACACACAGACTATACTGCCCTGTACTGATCACAAACAGACTATACCATCCTATACTGATCACACACAGACTATACAGCCCTGTACTGATCACAGACTATACAGCCCTGTACTGATCACACACAGACTATACAGCCCTGTACTGATCACACACAGACTATACAGCCCTGTACTGATCACACACAGACTATACAGCCCTGTACTGATCACACACAGGTCATACCGCCCTGTACTGATCACACACAGACTATACCTCCCTGTACTGATCACACACAGACTATACAGCCCTGTACTGATCACACACAGACTATACAGCCCTGTACTGATCACACACAGATTTTACTGACCTGTACTGATCACACACAGACTATACCATCCTATACTGATCACAAACAGACTATACAGCCCTGTACTGATCACACACAGATTTTACTGACCTGTACTGATCACAAACAGACTATACCATCCTATACTGATCACAAACAGACTATACAGCCCTGTACTGATCACAGACTATACAGCCCTGTACTGATCACACACAGACTATACAGCCCTGTACTGATCACACACAGACTATACAGCCCTGTACTGATCACACACAGATTTTACTGACCTGTACTGATCACAAACAGACTATACCGTCCTGTACTGATCACACACAGACTATACAGCCCTGTACTGATCACACACAGACTATACTGCCCTGTACTGATCACACACAGACTATACTACCCTGTACTGATCACAAACAGACTATACCGTCCTGTACTGATCACACAGACTATACAGCCCTGTACTGATCACACACAGACTAAACCATCCTGTACTGATCACACACAGACTATACAGCCCTGTACTGATCACACACAGACTATATTGCCCTGTACTGATCACACACAGATTTTACTGACCTGTACAAATCACAAACAGACTATACCGTCCTGTACTGATCACACACAGACTATACAGCCCTGTACTGATCACACACAGGTCATACCGCCCTGTACTGATCACACACAGACTATACAGCCCTGTACTTATCACACACAGTCTATACTGTCCTGTACTGATCACACACAAACTATACAGCCTTGTACTGATCACACAGATTATACCGCCCTGTACTGATCACACACAGGTCATACCGCCCTGTACTGATCACACACAGACTAGACAGCCTTGTACTGATCACACACAGACTATACCTCCCTGTACTGATCACACACAGACTATACCTCCCTGTACTGATCACACACAGACTATATCTCCCTGTACTGATCACACACAGATTATACAGCCCTGTACTGATCACACACAGACTATACAGCCCTGTACTGATCACACACAGACTATACCATCCTGTACTGATCACACACAGACTATACAGCCCTGTACTGATCACACAGACTATACTGCCCTGTACTGATCACACACAGACTATACAGCCCTGTACTGATCACACAGACTATACTGCCCTGTACTGATCACACACAGACTATACTGACCTGTACTGATCACAAACAGACTATACAGCCCTGTACTGATCACACACAGACTATACAGCCCTGTACTGATCACACACAGGTCATACCGCCCTGTACTGATCACACACAGACTATACCTCCCTGTACTGATCACACACAGACTATACAGCCCTGTACTGATCACAGACTATACTGCCCTGTACTGATCACACACAGACTATACTGCCCTGTACTGATCACACAGATTTTACTGACCTGTACTGATCACAAACAGACTATACCATCCTATACTGATCACACACAGACTATACAGCCCTGTACTGATCACAGACTATACAGCCCTGTACTGATCACACACAGACTATACAGCCCTGTACTATTCACACACAGACTATACAGCCCTGTACTGATCACACACAGATTTTACTGACCTGTACTGATCACAAACAGACTATACCATCCTGTACTGATCACACACAGACTATACAGCCCTGTACTGATCACACACAGACTATACTGCCCTGTACTGATCACACACAGACTATACTGCCCTGTACTGATCACACACAGACTATACTGCCCTGTACTGATCACAAACAGACTATACCGTCCTGTACTGATCACACAGACTATACAGCCCTGTACTGATCACACACAGACTATACCATCCTGTACTGATCACACACAGACTATACAGCCCTGTACTGATCACACACAGACTATATTGCCCTGTACTGATCACACACAGATTTTACTGACCTGTACTGATCACAAACAGACTATACCGTCCTGTACTGATCACACACAGACTATACAGCCCTGTACTGATCACACAGATTATACCGCCCTGTACTGATCACACACAGGTCATACCGCCCTGTACTGATCACACACAGACTATACCTCCCTGTACTGATCACACACAGACTATACAGCCCTGTACTGATCACAGACTATACTGCCCTGTACTGATCACACACAGACTATACTGCCCTGTACTGATCACACACAGACTATACTGCCCTGTACTGATCACAAACAGACTATACCATCCTATACTGATCACACACAGACTATACAGCCCTGTACTGATCACAGACTATACAGCCCTGTACTGATCACACACAGACTATACAGCCCTGTACTGATCACACACAGACTATACAGCCCTGTACTGATCACACACAGATTTTACTGACCTGTACTGATCACAAACAGACTATACCGTCCTGTACTGATCACACACAGACTATACAGCCCTGTACTGATCACACACAGACTATACTGCCCTGTACTGATCACACACAGACTATACTGCCCTGTACTGATCACAAACAGACTATACTGCCCTGTACTGATCACAAACAGACTATACCGTCCTGTGCTGATCACACAGACTATACAGCCCTGTACTGATCACACAGACTATACAGCCCTGTACTGATCACACACAGACTATACTGCCCTGTACTGATCACACACAGACTATACTGCCCTGTACTGATCACACACAGACTATACCGCCCTGTATTAATCACACAGACTATACAGCCCTGTACTGATCACACACAGTCTATGCCTCCCTGTACTGATCACGCACAGACCATACAGCCCTGTACAGATCACAGAGACTATACCTCCCTGTACTGATCACACACAGATTATACTGACCTGTACTGATCACACACAGACTACACCGTCCTGTACTGATCACACACAGACTATACCGCCCTGTATTAATCACACAGACTATACAGCCCTGTACTGATCACACACAGACTATACCGCCCTGTACTGATCACACACAGACTATACAGACCTGTACTGATCACACACAGACTATACCTCCCTGTACTGATCATACACAGAGTATACTGCCCTGTACTGATCACACACAGACTATACAGCCCTTTACTGATCACACACAGACAATACCACCCTGTACTGATCACACACAGACAATACCACCCTGTACTGATCACACACAGACTATACCTCCCTGTACTGATCACGCAGTCTATACAGCCCTATACTGATCACACAGAGACTATACCGCCCTGTACTGATCACACACAGGCTATACAGCCCTGTATTGATCACACACAGACTATACCGCCCTGTACTGATCATACACAGACTATACCGACCTGTACTGTTTTCAAGACAGACTATACGGCTCTGTACTGATCACACACAGATTATACCGACCTGTACTGATCACACAGACTATACTGCCCTGTACTGATCACACATAGGCTATACAGCCCTGTATTGATCACACACAGACTATACCGCGCTGTACTGATCATACACAGACTATACCGACCTATACTGTTTTCAAGACAGACTATACGGCTCTGTACTGATCACACACAGATTATACCGACCTGTACTGATCACAGACTATACTGCCCTGTACTGATCACACACACGCTATACAGCCCTGTATTGATCACACACAGACTATACCGCCCTGTACTGATCATACACAGACTATACCGACCTGTACTGTTTTCAAGACAGACTATACGGCTCTGTACTGATCACACACAGATTATACCGACCTGTACTGATCACAGACTATACTGCCCTGTACTGAACACACACAGGCTATACAGCCCTGTATTGATCACACACAGACTATACCGCCCTGTACTGATCATACACAGACTATACCGACCTGTACTGTTTTCAAGACAGACTATACGGCTCTGCACTGATCACACACAGATTATACCGACCTGTACTGATCACACAGACTATACTGCCCTGCAGTAACGTAGCTACCGGGGGGGCGGTCGCCCCGGGCCCCGCACTCTGAGGGGGCCCACCTGGATTTACACTTAACTGTATCAGCAGCAGAGAGGGAGAATCGATCATCTCCCTGCTCTGCCCCTATGTTCTCTTCTCTGCCGCAGGACCTGTGATGAGGTCACAGGAGGGGAAGAGTCGAGGTCACATGATCAGGGGCCTCACTGACTGTATGTACTATGCAGCACTCTGCTGTTCTGGTTGTCATGGCGCGCTGGGATGGGAGCAGTAGCGTAGCTCTAATCTCTTCTGGGTGCACAGGACCTGTGATGAGGTCACAGGAGGGGAGGAGTAAGGGGTCACATGATCAGGGGCCTCTCAGTGTATGCAGGACTCTGTTGTGCTGGATCTCATGGTGCTGGATGAAGGGAAGTTTCTGTGTGGGGTCTGGAGGGGTTTACAGGGTGCATGTAGCAGAGCTGTGTGTGTACGAGGTGTACGGAGCAGAGCCGTGTGTGTATGAGGTGTACGGAGCAGAGCCGCGTGTACGAGGTGCATGGAGCGGAGCCGCGTGTGTACGAGGTGCATGGAGCGGAGCCGCGCCGCGTGTGTAGGAGGTGTACGGAGCGGAGCCGCGTGTGTGCGAGGTGTACAGAGCCGAGTGTGTACGAGGTGTATGGAGTGGAGCCGCGTGTGTACGAGGTGTACGGAGCGGAGCCGCGTGTGTACGAGGTGTACGGAGCAGAGCCGCATGTATACAAGGTTTACAGAGTGAAGCCATGTGTGTACTGAGTGGAGCCGTGTATATGTGAGGTGTACGGAGCGGAGCCGTGTGTGTACGAGGCATAGAAAGCAGAACCGTGTGTGTGTGAGGAGCTATGCGTGTACAAGGTGTCTGGTGGGGAGCATTCATACCTCCCAACCGTCTCGATTTTTCTGTCGGGAGCTTAATTTTCCCGTGGACACAGGACTACATGGCAGAGCCCCGAGGAGCACTTTAAAATTTGAACATGATGTTCCACCGAAAGTGACGTGCTGGAAGCTGACCGGAAATTAGGTAATTTCGGGAGGAGATTGTGATGGAATCATGGAGGCACCTCTGGGAATGCTTCAGATTCATCACCGTCTCCTCCGACAGTGGGATCGCCTTGCACTCGGGGATGTCGGCCATGTGAGCGGATCATGATATGTCCTGCACTGGGAGGCTCAGGTGGGCACTACAATGGGAGCCGGGCTGCTATAGTATCTTTATAGAATCTTTCTTTCTCTCTCTGTTTCTTTCTCTCTGTTCTTTCTCTCTGTTCTTTCTTTCCCCTCTTCCTTTCTCTCTCTCTCTCTGTTCTTTCTTTCCCTTCTTTCTTTCACTCTAATCTTTATTTCTCTCTGTTCTTTCTTTCTCTGTTCTTTCTTTCTCTCTCTGTTCTTTCTCTCTCTGTTCTTTCTTTCTTTCTCCTTCTAATCTTTCTTTCTCTCTCTAATCTTTCTTTCTCTGTTATTTCTTTCTCTCTCTGTTCTTCCTTTCTCTCTGTTCTTTCCTCTTTCTCTGTTCTTTCTCTCTCTCTTTCTGTTCTTTTTTTCTCTATAATGTAGCCCCCTTCATATGGTATAATACAGCGCCCCCCAAAAATATAATGTAGCCCCTTCAGAATATAATGCAGCCTCACTCATAGAGTATCATGCTGCCCTCCCTTATATGGGGTATCATGCAGCCCCCCTTATACAGGGTTTCATGCTGCCCCCCATCATACGGGATATAATGCCGCCCCCTCCTCATACGGGGTATCATACTACTCCACTCCTACGGGGTATCATGCTGCCCCCCATCATACGGGGTATATCATGCTGCCTGCTCATACAGGTATTATGCTGTCCCCCCATACGGGGTATCATAATCATGCAACCAGTACTCACTATATAAATTAAAAAAAAAAACTATACTCACCTCTCTTCCTCGCTCCCACGCTGATTTCAGCGGCGGCTCTGCTCTGATGTCAGGAGCTGCGCTTCAGTCAGACCGGCACACAGAGGGGACGCGATGAAGTGACGTCATCGCGCACCCTCTGTGTGTCAGAGGAAGAGGGTAATGATGGGAGAGGGAGCGTCATGTGATGCTCTCTCTTCCATTATTGTGGCCCGCACTGACGCCGCAATAATGGAATATATTTTTTGGCAATAGCGCAGTCATCTCCTGAGGTTCTCTGGTAGGGGCCCACTCAGAAGTTTCGCCCCCCCGAACCAAAACCCTAGCTACGCCTCTGCTGCCCTGTAATGATCAGACACAGACTATACCGCTCTGTACTGATCACACATAGACTACACGGCTCTGTACGATCACAGACTATACTGCCCTGTACTGATCACTCACAAACACAGATGGCGAACCTGAACAGTAAAGTTCGGCATCCGTATCGAACACCTACTGTTCGAGGACGGACACCGAACACCAGGAGTTCGTCGAGCTGTCATGTGCATCACAGCGCGACAAACATCGCTTCTGATTAGCATTAAAAACATTACCGCCGATCAGACAGCCTCGGTTCCCATGCTGTCAAATGACAGCGTGAGCCCACAGCTGTGATCAGAGGTATAAAGGAGACTGGTGTCAGTAGATGGGACTACTGCTCCCATGAGCCGACGCCTTCTGCCGCTAAAAACAGTGAGAGAACGAGCAGCTGATGGGAGTATTCAGTCGGCTACTGTGATGTAAATAAATAATAAAAAAACGGCGTGGGTTCCCATGTATTTTTGATAACCAGCCCCCCTCGTAGAATATAATGCAGCCCTCATATAGTATAATGCAGCCCCCTCATAAAATATAATGTAGCCCCCTCACAGAATATAATGCAGCCCTTATATAGTATAATGCAGCCCCCTCATAGAAAAAAATGCATCCCCCATAGAATATGATGCAGCCCCTCTAAGATAGTATAAAGCACCCCCCCACAAAATATAATGTAGCACCCTCATAGCGTATAATTCAGCCCCCTCTAATAGTATAATACAGCCCCACAAAATATAATGTAGCCCCCTCATAGGGTATAATGCAGCCCCCCTCATATAGTATAATGTAGCCCCCTCATAGGGTATAATGCAGCCCCCCTCATAGGGTATAATGCAGCCCCTCTCATAGGGTATAGTGCAGCCTCGCAGTCCTACAGTGTCATGGCCACCAGAACTCACTAATATATATATATATATATATATATATATATATATATATATATATATATAGGCAGCACGGTGGCTCAGTGGTTAGCATTGCAGCGCTGGGGTCCTGGGTTCGAATCCCTCCAAGGACAACATCTGCAAGGAGTTTGTATGTTCTCCCCGTGTTTGCGTGTGTTTCCTCCGGGCACTCCGGTTTCCTCCCACACTCCAAAGACATACTGATAGGGAATTCAGATTGTGAGCCCCATCGGGGACAGTGATGAAATGTGTGCAAACTGTAAAGCGCTGCGGAATATGTTAGCGCTATATAAAAATAAAGATTATTATTATATAAAACAAACACAATCCTCCCCTCTCCTCCCTCTCTCATCCCAGCTCTGCTCCGGTATCAGCAGCTGCACTGCTGTCTGCCTGGCACACAGCGGGTACACGCTGAATTGACATCATCGTGCACCAGTTGTGTCAGATGCAGAGGGAAATGATGGGAGAGGGAGTGTCATCTGACACTCTCTCATCCATTATTGCTTTCAACTGTATCGGCATCTATGATGCTGATACAGTTGAATGTGGCGCGCACTGGGGGACAGCCCTGACCTTCGGGCCCAATAGCGGTCGTATGGGCTGAGGGACCCTGGGGGGATCGGGGGCCTTGGTTTGCTGGCCCAGATAGCGGGTAGTGTTAGCCCCAGCCTAAGGCTAACACGGCCTGCTGTTAAAGTGAAATGAATTTTCACTCCTCTCCATGCCCATGGGGGCGTGGGAAGCAGTGACTATTCATTTTTTCTTTAGCAGCGGGGACAGGCTTAAGCTGCAGCAGCCGGCTTCTGCCTCCTGTCACCCGTTGCTGTTCCGTTGGCATCAGGTAAGCCCCCCTGACTCACAGGCCCCATAGCAGCTGTGTGGTGTGCTTCTATTAGCAACATGCCAGTAGCTGAGGGCCCCCTGGAGCAGCGGGGGCACTAGGCAGCTGCCAGCCCTGTATGCCATTAGGTCTCAGTGCTTGGGACCACCAGAGACTCCTCCAGTGAGCTAGTCCGACCCTGCTGACAGCTGAGGGTTGCTGCCCCCAGTTGTGAGTTTTGCCTGGCTGGTTTTCAAAAATACAGGGGAACCCAAGCAGGTTTTAAAAAAAATTATTTATTTACATTGTAGGAGCCGGCTGATCAATACTCTCATCAGCTGCTCCTGCTCTCACTGTTATTAGCGGCAGCAGGTGTTGGCTGATGGAAGCAGTAGTCCCATCAACTGACATGAGTGACTATACCACCCTGTACTGATCATACACAGACTACACTGCCCTGTACTGATCACAGACTATACCGCCCTGTACTAATCACACACAGACTACACCACCCTATACTGATTACACACAGACTATACCGCCCTGCACCGATTACACACAGATTATACCACCCTGTACTGACCATACAGACTATACCGCCCTGTACCGATCACACACAGATTATACCGTTCTGTGCTTATCACACACAGATTATTTTGTATGTTACAGACCTGTCAGTGCCACTACCAGTAACGTCAGCAGCATTAGAGTGTTCTCTGAGGCCCATCCTGGAAACAGCACAGACTGGAGAGTCAGGAAGCGACTCAGGAAGAGTATGTCCAGACGAGGCCTGCAAGGAACAAGAGAGGAGGCGTAATGGGTAGTGTCTGAGACAAATGAAAATTATACACATTAGTACAGTGTTTGACCCTCTACGCAGTCAATGATGCATCCACTGCTACCCGGCTTCTCTTCATTATTACCATTTCTCCTCCGCACCTCACCATTATTATATAACTCCTTCGCCACCTCTGAACACTATTATATTTCTACTGCTCCGTCCCTAACCATTATTACTGCATTCCTCTTCCGCTCCTCACCAATATTATATTCCTCCTCCGCTGTCCCTCACCATTATTACTACAGTCCTCCTCCACCATTATTATATTCCTCCTCCGCCCCTCACCATTATATTTCTCCTCTGTCCCTCACAATTATTACTACATTTCTCCTCCGCCCCTCACCATTATATTCCTCCTCCGCTGCCCCTCTCCATTATTACATTGTTCCTCCACCCCTCACCATTATATTCCTCCTCTGCCCCTCACCATTATTTCTACATTCCTCCTCTGCCCCTCACCATTATTATATTCCTCCTCCCCCCCTCACCATTATTATAACATTCCTCGTCATCCCCTCACCATTACTACATTCCTCCTCTGCCTCTCACCATTATATTCCTCCTCCGATGCCTCTGACCAGTATTATATTTTTCCTGCTCCGTTACTAACCATCATTACTACATTCCTACTCCACCCCTCACCATTATTATATTCCTCCTTCGCTCCTCACCATAATTACTACATTCTTCCTCCACCCCTCACCATTTTTTCTGCATTCCATCTCCACCCTTCATCAATATTATATTCCTTTTCCTCCCCATTGATATTTTCCTCCTCCGCCGCCCCTCATCATTACATTCCTCATCCGCCCCTCACCATTATTACTACATTCCTACTCCGCCCCTCACCATTACTACTACATTCATCCTCCACCCCTCACCATTATTACTACATTCCTCCACCGCCGCCTCTGACCACTATTATATTTCTCCTGCTCCGACCCTAACCATCATTACTACATTCCTCCTCCGCCCCTCACCATTATTGTATTCCTCCTCCGCTGCCCTTCACCATTATTATATTCCTCCTCCACCCCTCACTATTATTATATTCCTCCTACTCACCCTCACCATTATTATATTTCTCCTCCGCCGCCTCTGGCTACTATTATATTTCTCCTACTCCCTCCCTAACTATCATTACTACATTCCTACTCCGCCCCTCACCATTATTATATTCCTCCTCAGCCCCTCCCCATTATTATATGCCTTCTCCTCCCATTATATTCCTCGTCCGCCACCCCTCACCATTATCTCTACATTTCTCCTCAGCCCCTCACCATTATTCTATTCCTCCTCCATCGCCCCTCACCATTATTATATTCCTCCTAATCCCATCACCATTATTATATTCCTCCTCCACCGCCTCTCACTATTACTACATTCCCCTCCGCTGCCCCTCCCCTCACCATTATTATATTTCTACTCCGCCCTTTACCATTATTACAACATTCTTTCTCCTCCTCCTCTCCCCATTATATTCCTCATCCGTCACACCTCACCATTATTATATTCCTCCTCCACCGCCCCTCACCATTATTATATTCCTCATTCACCGCTCTTCACCATTATTACTACATTCCTCCTCCGCCCCTCACCATTAGTACTACATTCCCTTTGCTGCCCCTCACCATAATTAGATTCCTCCTCCGCCTCTCACCATTATTACTACATTCCTGCTCCGCCGCCCCTCACCATTACTATATTCCGCCTCCTCTCCCCATTATTATATTCCTCATCCGCTGCCCCTCACCATTATATTCCTCCTCCCCTCATTATTATATTCTTCTTCCGACCCTCACCATCATTATATTCCTCCTCCGCCCCTCACCATTATTACTACATTCATTCTCTGCCGCCCCTCACCTTTACTATATTCCTCCTCCACCGCCCCTCACCTTTACTATATTCCTCCTCCGCCCCCCACATTATATTCCTCCTCCTCCTCCCCAGTATTATATTCCTCCTCCACTGCCCCTCACCATTATATTCCTCTTCCACCCCTCACCATTATTATATTTCTCCTCCATTGCCCCTCCCCACTAAATATTACATTCTTCTTCCATCCATCACCATTTTTCTATTGCTCCTCAGCCCCTCACCATAATTATAATTTTCTCCCTCTGCTGCCCTGCTCCTAACCATTATTATACAGTGCTCTGAAAAAATTTAAATATTAGACAAAGGTAACACAAGTAAACACAAAATGCAGTTTTTAAATGAAGGCCTTTATTTTAAAGGGGAAAAGAAATCCAAACCTACAAGACTCTGTGTGGTTTATCACATCTTTGGGAAGTTCACATTCCCTAGCCACGCCCAAGCCTGATTCCTGCCACACCTTTTCTCAATCAAGAAATCACTTAAATAGGAAGAGCCTGACTGTCACGATCCATTGTTAGATCTGTGTCAGAGTCTGGACTCTCTTATATAAACCTTTTTTCTTTCTGGCCCCCGGGGGTTAATATGGGTTTTTGCCCCCGGTGGCCGCTGGCGTTACTACAACTGTAGTTGGTTGGCTGCTGGGTTTCCCCCCCCCCCCGGTGGCCGCTGTTGTTACTACATGTTTAGTTAGTCAGCAGGTGGTGACTACTCCCACTTCCCTTTATAAGGCCACCTGGTGCTGCAATTCACGGTTGGTAATACTGGTCATTTGCTAACCAACCTTGGTGAAGACTGGACCTACCTGGTGCAGAGCGGGTTCAGCTTACTTATCGGGAGCAGTGGTGTTGCTGCTGGATGCTGATCGGGTGCCTTTCTCTGCTGCTTGGAGCAATGGCAGCAGATAAAGCTAAGTTTTGGTTTTTAGTTGCTTTAACCCTGTAGTGTCTGTTTTATCTTTTCCTTTTGTGTTATTGGTGCAGTTCACTTTATTCCCTGTCTCACCTCCTGGGGAGGGGGTTGGTGGTTTAGCTCAGGGCTAAACAGGAGATAGGGACAGGTCGGGGACTGGGGCCTCACTACCTTCAAGTGTACCTCCAAGTTAAGGAAAGTCAGGGCACCACCTTAGCCTGAGGAGCAGTTCAGGGCCCCAGTTTCCACGTCTCCTGTTTCTTCCCTACTGCCCCGTGACACTGACAATGTGAAGTAATCAAAAAGTTCCTCAAAAGCTAGACATCATGCTGCAATTCAAAGAAATTCTGGAATAAATGAAAAACAAAGTAACTGAGATCTATCAGTCTGGAAAAGGCCATAAAGCAATTTCTAAAGCTTTGGGACTCCAGCGAACCACAGTAGAGCTATTATCCACAAAAGGCAAAAACATGGAACAGTGGGAACCTTCCCAGAAGTGGCCAGCCAACCAAAATTATCCCATGAGCGCAGCGACAACTCATCCAAGAGGTCACAAAGGCCCCAACAACATCCAAAGTACTGCAGGCCTCATTTGCCTCACTTAAGGTCAGTGTTCATGACGCCACCATAAGAGAGAAACTGGTCAAAAATGGCCTGCATGGCAGAGTTTCAAGAAGAAAACCACCGCTGAGCAATAAGAACATAAAGGCTTGTCTCAGTTTTGCCAGAAAACATCTTGATGATCCCCAAGACTTAGGGGAGAATATTCTGCGGACTGACGAGACAAAAGATGAACTTTTTGGAAGGTATATCTCCCACTACATCTGGCGTAGAAGGAACCCAGCATCCCTGAAAAGGATCACCATACCAACAATAAAATATGGTGGTGGTAGTGTGATATTCTGAGGCTGTTTTGCTGCTTTAGAACCTAGAAGACTTGCCGCGGCAAATGGAACCGTGAATTCTGCTGTCTACCAAAAATCCTGAAGGAGAATTTCTGGCCATCTTATCGTGACCTAAAGCTGAAGCGCACTTGGATTATGCAGCAGGACAAAGATCCAAAACACACCAGCAAGTCCACCTCAGAATGGCATAATAAAAATAAATGTATCGTATTTTTGGACTATAAGACGCACAGGACCATAAGGTGCACAGGGAGGAGGAAATTAGGAAAAAAAATTGAAGCAAAAAATGTGGTCAGTTTATCCCCTATCATGGTAAATATGGTCCCCCTCATCCCTATCCTGGTATGTAAGGCCCTCATCCTGGTATGCATGCCTCCTCATCCCTAGCCTGATATGCATGTCCCCCTTATCTATAGCCTGGTAGGCATGTCCACCTCATCCCTATCATGGTAGGAATGGTTCCCCTTTATCTCTCTCCTGGCAGGAATGATCGCCCTCATCACTATCCTGGTATGCAGGGTCCCCATCTCGTCCTAGTATGCATGGCCCCATTCTTAACCTGGTATGATTGGCCCCCATCCCAGTCCTGGTACAATTGCCCCCCACACCTATCCTGGTAAGCATGGCCCCATTAGAAAACAAAAAATATTACACTTACCTCGCCAGCGCTCCCTCGCATCTTGTTCCGATGCCAGCAGCTGCTTATGCTTGTAAGCAGCGCATGGCAGGGACGTCATGTGCTGCTTGAAAGCCGAATGGCAGCTGCCGGAATACTCCCTGCTCTGCACGCCGAAACTGTGTGAAAGCAGAGCAGTGAGTATTCATAGCTCTTCTGTAGCGCGCACAGTGTCAGACGCAGGCTTCCTGTAGTTGCCAGCGGTCATGTGTGCCGCTACTTAAGAAAAATGAATATTCACTGCATTCCAAGCCCATGGGAGTGTCATGTCCTTAAAAAGGCGGATAATGCTCGGAAACTTCAAATGTGGTTGAATTACAAAAATTCTGCAAAAATGAGTGGCCAAAATTCCTCCAGAGCGTTGTAAAAGACCCATTGCCAGTTATCGCAGATGCTTGATTGAAGTTGTTGCTAAGAAGGGCGGCCCAACCTGTTATTAGGTTTAGGGGCAATCACTTTTTCATACAGGGCCCTGTAAGTTTGGATTTGTTATTCCCTTTAGGCTATGTGCACACGCTGCGGATTCACCCGCGGATTGGTATCTGCGGATCCGCAGGTAAAACCGCAGCTAAAATGACCTGCGGTTTTACCTGCGGTTTGACACCTGGACAATGGAATAGGTGGTAAACCGCAGCGGAATCCGCAGAAAGAATTGACATGTCATTTCTTTCTGCGGAATCAAAACCGCAGCTTTTCTGCAGTTAAAAATCCGCAGCATGTGCACAGCAGAATGTAAATCACATAGGATAACATGCTACTGTACACTGTCTGCAGATCTGCTGCAGATCCACAGCGGATCCACAGCAAAAACCGCAGCGTGTGCACATAGCCTAATAATAAACACATTCATTTATAAACTGCATTTTTGTGATTACTTGTGTTATCTTTGTCTAATATTCACATTTGTTTGTTGATGGGAAACATTTAAGTGTGACAAACATGCAAGAGAATAGGAAATCATGAAGGGGGCAAACACTTTTTCATAACACTGTATTCCTCCTTGGTCCCTCACCATTATTACACTCCTCCTCTGCCGCCCCTCACAATTATTATACCTCTCACCATTATATTTCTCCTCTGCCACGCCTCACCATTACTGCACTCCTCCTCCGCCCCTCACCATCAGGCTATGTGCCCACGCTAGCGTTTTTAAACGCTCAGGAAAAGGATCCCCTTCCCAGAAATCGCGCGTCTTTTTCCGCGCGTTTTTTGACGCGTTTTTTGACACGCGATTTCTGGGATCATTGGGGATGGCTAAAAACGCTCAGCAATGCGGAAATTAATGAGCATGCTGCGTTTTTAGCCGCTAAGCGATTCCTGAGCGGTTAAAAACGCATGCATTGGCACAGAAAGCCAAAAACGCATGCTAATTAATTTGATGCATCTTTTAAGCGTTTCTGGAGCGTCTGATCCGGCTCAAACGCTGCGGAAACGCTTAAAAAAACGCATTGTGTGCACACAGCCTTATTATATTCCTCCTCTGCCCCTCACCATTATATTCCTCCTCCTCCGCCGCCCCTCACCATGATTACACTCCTCCTCCTTTGCCTCTCACCATTATATTCCTCCTCCTCCGCCCCTCGCCATTATTACACTAATCCTCCTTCGCCCCTCGCCATTATTACACTAATCCTCCTTCGCCCCTCGCCATTATTACACTAATCCTCCTTCGCCCCTCGCCATTATTACACTAATCCTCCTTCGCCCCTCGCCATTATTACACTAATCCTCCTTCGCCCCTCGCCATTATTACACTAATCCTCCTTCGCCCCTCGCCATTATTACACTAATCCTCCTTCGCCCCTCGCCATTATTACACTAATCCTCCTTCGCCCCTCGCCATTATTACACTAATCCTCCTTCGCCCCTCGCCATTATTACACTAATCCTACTTCGCCCCTCGCCATTATTACACTAATCCTCCTTCGCCCCTCGCCATTATTACACTAATCCTCCTTCGCCCCTCCCATTACACTAATCCTCCTTCGCCCCTCGCCATTATATTTCTCCTCTGCCACGCCTCACCATTACTGCAGTCCTCCTCCGCCCCTCACCATTATATTCCTCCTCCGCCGCCCCTCACCATGATTACACTCCTCCTCCTTTGCCTCTCACCATTATATTCCTCCTCCTCCGCCCCTCCCCATTATTACACTAATCCTCCTTCGCCCCTCCCCATTATTATTACACTAATCCTCCTTCACCCCTTGCCATTATTACACTAATCCTCCTTCGCGTCTCCCCATTATTACACTAATCCTTCTTCGCCCCTCGCCATTATATTTCTCCTCTGCCACGCCTCACCATTACTGCACTCCTCCTCCGCCCCTCACCATTATTATATTCCTCCTCTGCCGCCCCTCACCATTATATTCCTCCTCCTTTGCCTCTCACCATTATATTCCTCCTCCTCCGCCCCTCCCCATTATTATACTAATCCTCCTTCGCCCCTTCCCATTATTACACTAATCCTCCTTCGCCCCTCGCCATTATTACACTAATCCTCCTTCGCCCCTGGCCATTATATTTCTCCTCTGCCACGCCTCACCATTACTGCACTCCTCCTCCGCCCCTCACCATTATTATATTCCTCCTCTGCCACCCCTCACCATTATATTCCTTCTCCGCTGCCCCTCACCATGATTACACTCCTCCTCCTTTGCCTCTCACCATTATATTCCTCCTCCTCCGCCCCTCCCCATTATTACACTAATCCTCCTTCGCCCCTCCCCATTATTACACTAATCCTCCTTCGCCCCTCCCCATTATTACACTAATCCTCCTTCGCCCCTCCCCATTATTACACTAATCCTCCTTCGCCCCTCACCATTATATTCCTCCTCCTCCGCCCCTCACATGATTACACTCCTCCTCCTTTGCCTCTCACCATTATATTCCTCCTCCTCTGCCTCTCCCCATTATTACATTAATCCTTCGCCCCTCGCCATTATTACACTAATCCTCCTTCGCCCCTCGCCATTATTACACTAATCCTCCTTCGCCCCTCGCCATTATTACACTAATCCTCCTTCGCCCCTCGCCATTATTACACTAATCCTCCTTCGCCCCTCGCCATTATTACACTAATCCTCCTTCGCCCCTCGCCATTATTACATTAATCCTCCTTCGCCCCTCGCCATTATTACACTAATCCTCCTTCGCCCCTCGCCATTATTACACTAATCCTCCTTCGCCCCTCGCCATTATTACACTAATCCTCCTTCGCCCCTCGCCATTATTACACTAATCCTCCTTCGCCCCTCGCCATTATTACACTAATCCTCCTTCGCCCCTCGCCATTATTACACTAATCCTCCTTCGCCCCTCGCCATTATTACACTAATCCTCCTTTGCCCCTCGCCATTATATTTCTCCTCTGCCACGCCTCACCATTACTGCACTCCTCCTCCGCCCCTTACCATTATTATATTCCTCCTCTGCCACCCCTCACCATTATATTCCTTCTCCGCTGCCCCTCACCATGATTACACTCCTCCTCCTTTGCCTCTCACCATTATATTCCTCCTCCTCCGCCCCTCCCCATTATTACACTAACCCTCCTTCGCCCCTCCCATTATTACACTAATCCTCCTTCGCCCCTCCCCATTATATTTCTCCTCTGCCACCCCTCACCATTACTACACTCCTCCGCCCCTCACCATTATATTCCTCTTCCTCCGCCCCTCACCATGATTACACTCCTCCTCCTTTGCCTCTCACCATTATATTCCTCCTCCTTCGCCCCTCCCCATTATTACACTAATCCTCCTTCGCCCCTCACCATTATATTCCTCCTCCTCCGCCCCTCACATGATTACACTCCTCCTCCTTTGCCTCTCACCATTATATTCCTCCTCCTCTGCCCCTCCCCATTATTACACTAATCCTCCTTCGCCCCTCGCCATTATTACACTAATCCTCCTTCGCCCCTCGCCATTATTACACTAATCCTCCTTCGCCCCTCGCCATTATTACACTAATCCTCCTTCGCCCCTCGCCATTATTACACTAATCCTCCTTCGCCCCTCGCCATTATTACACTAATCCTCCTTCGCCCCTCGCCATTATTACACTAATCCTCCTTCGCCCCTCGCCATTATTACACTAATCCTCCTTCGCCCCTCGCCATTATTACACTAATCCTCCTTCGCCCCTCGCCATTATTACACTAATCCTCCTTCGCCCCTCGCCATTATTACACTAATCCTCCTTCGCCCCTCGCCATTATTACACTAATCCTCCTTCGCCCCTCGCCATTATTACACTAATCCTCCTTCGCCCCTCGCCATTATATTTCTCCTCTGCCACGCCTCACCATTACTGCACTCCTCCTCCGCCCCTCACCATTATATTCCTCCTCCACCGCCCCTCACCATGATTACACTCCTCCTCCTTTGCCTCTCACCATTATATTCCTCCTCCTCCGCCCCTCCCCATTATTACACTAATCCTCCTTCGCCCCTCCCCATTATTACACTAATCCTCCTTCGCCCCTTGCCATTATTACACTAATCCTCCTTCGCGTCTCCCCATTATTACACTAATCCTCCTTCGCCCCTCACCATTATTACACTAATCCTCCTTTGCCCTTCGCCATTACACTAATCCTCCTTCGCCCCTCGCCATTATTACACTAATCCTCCTTCTCCCCTCGCCATTATTACACTAATCCTCCTTCGCCCCTCGCCATTATATTTCTCCTCTGCCACGCCTCACCATTACTGCACTCCTCCTCCGCCCCTCACCATTATTATATTCCTCCTCTGCGAACCCTCACCATTATATTCCTTCTCCGCTGCCCCTTACCATAATTACACTCCTCCTCCTTTGCCTCTCACCATTATATTCCTCCTCCTCCGCCCCTCCCCATTATTACACTAATCCTCCTTCGCCCCTCCCCGTTATTACACTAATCCTCCTTCGCCCCTCGCCATTATATTTCTCCTCTGCCACCCCTCACCATTACTGCACTCCTCCGCCCCTCACCATTATAATCCTCCTCCTCCGCTGCCCCTCACCATGATTACACTCCTCCTCCTTTGCCTCTCACCATTATATTCCTCCTCCTCCGCCCGTCCCCATTATTACACTAATCCTCCTTCGCCCCTCCCCGTTATTACACTAATCCTCCTTCGCCCCTCGCCATTATATTTCTCCTCTGCCACCCCTCACCATTACTGCACTCCTCCGCCCCTCACCATTATAATCCTCCTCCTCCGCTGTCCCTCACCATTACATTCCTCCTCCTTTGCCTCTCACCATTATATTCCTCCTCCTCCGCCCCTCCCCATTATTACACTAATCCTCCTTCGCCCCTCCCCATTATTATTATTACACTAATCCTCCTTCACCCCTTGCCATTATTACACTAATCCTCCTTCGCGTCTCCCATTACACTAATCCTTCTTCGCCCCTCGCCATTATATTTCTCCTCTGCCACGCCTCACCATTACTGCACTCCTCCTCCGCCCCTCACCATTATTATATTCCTCCTCTGCCGCCCCTCACCATTATATTCCTCCTCCTTTGCCTCTCACCATTATATTCCTCCTCCTCCGCCCCTCCCCATTATTATACTAATCCTCCTTCGCCCCTTCCCATTATTACACTAATCCTCCTTCGCCCCTCGCCATTATTACACTAATCCTACTTCGCCCCTCGCCATTATTACACTAATCCTCCTTCGCCCCTCGCCATTATATTTCTCCTCTGCCACGCCTCACCATTACTGCACTCCTCCTCCGCCCCTCACCATTATTATATTCCTCCTCCGCCCCTCACCATTATTATATTCCTCCTCTGCCACCCCTCACCATTATATTCCTTCTCCGCTGCCCCTCACCATGATTACACTCCTCCTCCTTTGCCTCTCACCATTATATTCCTCCTCCTCCGCCCCTCCCCATTATTACACTAATCCTCCTTCGCCCCTCCCCATTATTACACTAATCCTCCTTCGCCCCTCCCCATTATTACACTAATCCTCCTTCGCCCCTCCCCATTACACTAATCCTCCTTCGCCCCTCACCATTATATTCCTCCTCCTCCGCCCCTCACATGATTACACTCCTCCTCCTTTGCCTCTCACCATTATATTCCTCCTCCTCTGCCCCTCCCCATTATTACATTAATCCTTCGCCCCTCGCCATTATTACACTAATCCTCCTTCGCCCCTCGCCATTATTACACTAATCCTCCTTCGCCCCTCGCCATTATTACACTAATCCTCCTTCTCCCCTCGCCATTATTACACTAATCCTCCTTCGCCCCTCGCCATTATTACACTAATCCTCCTTCGCCCCTCGCCATTATTACACTAATCCTCCTTCGCCCCTCGCCATTATTACACTAATCCTCCTTCGCCCCTCGCCATTATTACACTAATCCTCCTTCGCCCCTCGCCATTATTACACTAATCCTCCTTCGCCCCTCGCCATTATTACACTAATCCTCCTTCGCCCCTCGCCATTATTACACTAATCCTCCTTCGCCCCTCGCCATTATTACACTAATCCTCCTTTGCCCCTCGCCATTATATTTCTCCTCTGCCACGCCTCACCATTACTGCACTCCTCCTCCGCCCCTCACCATTATTATATTCCTCCTCTGCCACCCCTCACCATTATATTCCTTCTCCGCTGCCCCTCACCATTACACTCCTCCTCCTTTGCCTCTCACCATTATATTCCTCCTCCTCCGCCCCTCCCCATTATTACACTAATCCTCCTTCGCCCCTCCCCATTATTACACTAATCCTCCTTCGCCCCTCCCCATTATATTTCTCCTCTGCCACCCCTCACCATTACTACACTCCTCCGCCCCTCACCATTATATTCCTCTTCCTCCGCCCCTCACCATGATTACACTCCTCCTCCTTTGCCTCTCACCATTATATTCCTCCTCCTTCGCCCCTCCCCATTATTACACTAATCCTCCTTCGCCCCTCACCATTATATTCCTCCTCCTCCGCCCCTCACATGATTACACTCCTCCTCCTTTGCCTCTCACCATTATATTCCTCCTCCTCTGCCCCTCGCCATTATTACACTAATCCTCCTTCGCCCCTCGCCATTATTACACTAATCCTCCTTCGCCCCTCGCCATTATTACACTAATCCTCCTTCGCCCCTCGCCATTATTACACTAATCCTCCTTCGCCCCTCGCCATTATTACACTAATCCTCCTTCGCCCCTCGCCATTATTACACTAATCCTCCTTCGCCCCTCGCCATTATTACACTAATCCTCCTTCGCCCCTCGCCATTATATTTCTCCTCTGCCACGCCTCACCATTACTGCACTCCTCCTCCGCCCCTCACCATTATATTCCTCCTCCACCGCCCCTCACCATGATTACACTCCTCCTCCTTTGCCTCTCACCATTATATTCCTCCTCCTCCGCCCCTCCCCATTATTACACTAATCCTCCTTCGCCCCTCCCCATTATTACACTAATCCTCCTTCGCCCCTTGCCATTATTACACTAATCCTCCTTCGCGTCTCCCCATTATTACACTAATCCTCCTTCGCCCTTCGCCATTACACTAATCCTCCTTCGCCCCTCGCCATTATTACACTAATCCTCCTTCGCCCCTCGCCATTATTACACTAATCCTCCTTCGCCCCTCGCCATTATATTTCTCCTCTGCCACGCCTCACCATTACTGCACTCCTCCTCCGCCCCTCACCATTATTATATTCCTCCTCTGCGAACCCTCACCATTATATTCCTTCTCCGCTGCCCCTCACCATGATTACACTCCTCCTCCTTTGCCTCTCACCATTATATTCCTCCTCCTCCGCCCCTCCCCAATATTACACTAATCCTCCTTCGCCCCTCCCCGTTATTACACTAATCCTCCTTCGCCCCTCGCCATTATATTTCTCCTCTGCCACCCCTCACCATTACTGCACTCCTCCGCCCCTCACCATTATAATCCTCCTCCTCCGCTGCCCCTCACCATGATTACACTCCTCCTCCTTTGCCTCTCACCATTATATTCCTCCTCCTCCGCCCCTCCCCATTATTACACTAATCCTCCTTCGCCCCTCCCCGTTATTACACTAATCCTCCTTCGCCCCTCGCCATTATATTTCTCCTCTGCCACCCCTCACCATTACTGCACTCCTCCGCCCCTCACCATTATAATCCTCCTCCTCCGCTGTCCCTCACCATGATTACACTCCTCCTCCTTTGCCTCTCACCATTATATTCCTCCTCCTCCGCCCCTCCCCATTATTACACTAATCCTCCTTCGCCCCTCCCCATTATTATTATTACACTAATCCTCCTTCACCCCTTGCCATTATTACACTAATCCTCCTTCGCGTCTCCCCATTATTACACTAATCCTTCTTCGCCCCTCGCCATTATATTTCTCCTCTGCCACGCCTCACCATTACTGCACTCCTCCTCCGCCCCTCACCATTATTATATTCCTCCTCCGCCCCTCACCATTATTATATTCCTCCTCTGCCACCCCTCACCATTATATTCCTTCTCCGCTGCCCCTCACCATGATTACACTCCTCCTCCTTTGCCTCTCACCATTATATTCCTCCTCCTCCGCCCCTCCCCATTATTACACTAATCCTCCTTCGCCCCTCCCCGTTATTACACTAATCCTCCTTCGCCCCTCGCCATTATATTTCTCCTCTGCCACCCCTCACCATTACTGCACTCCTCCTCCGCCCCTCACCATTATAATCCTCCTCCGCCGCCCCTCACCATGATTACACTCCTCCTCCTCCTTTGCCTCTCACCATTATATTCCTCCTCCTCCGCCCCTCCCCATTATTACACTAATCCTGCTTCGCCCCTCGCCATTATATTTCTCCTCTGCCATGCCTCACCATTACTGCACTCCTCCGCCCCTCACCATTATTATATCCCTCCTCTGCTGCCCCTCACCATTATTATATCCCTCCTCTGCCACCCCTCACCATTATTATATCCCTCCTCTGCCCATCACCATTAAATTCCTCCTCCTCCGCTGCCCCTCACCATTATTACACTCCTCCACCACTACTCACAGACCCCAGCCTGCGCGATTCCTGCACCTAACAGGACGTCGTGCACATTACTGCGACACCACACAGCTCTCTGCACATTATTCCCATCTGCAGTCAGCGCCCCCTGCTACAGAGGTCACGGTGCCGCAACAAGAACCGCACGTGTCAGCACTGTGCTAATAGTCCTGCCTCTCCGTCCCCGTGCCCTGCCATCTCCGCACGCCCGGTCCTCACCGCTCCCCCATTTCTTTCCGGAGATGCCTCATTCCCATGATTCTCCGCGATTACAAAGTCCTCAGTGGGCGGGGACAGGACACAGCGCCGCCATCTTCTTGGTGGAAGTTGTGAGCGTCGTACGTGCAGGAGCATGAGAGTGCGTCAGCGGCAGCCTAGTGGCAGCCTAGTGGCAGAGCGGGTTTCCATGGTAACCAGATAGCGGTAGATTTCCATGGTAACCAGCCAGTGGTTACGTAGAGATGGCGGCTGGTTTCCATGATAACCAGACAGCGGCAAGTTTCCATGGTAACCAGTCAGCGACGGCCTAGAGATAGCGGTGGATTTCCTTGTAACCAGTCAGAGTTGGCCTAGACTAGAGACAGAGGTGGCTGTCCTCGGTAACCATCGGACCCCTGGAGCCTCCGGCTCAGTTACAGGCCAGATTGCCCTCATTATCAGCGCCGTGCAGCAGGGGAGTACACAGAAATCACAGGGCCCCCAGCACAAGTTTTATGTGGCCCCCGCACCTCTAGGACCATAGAGTTATACTGTTACTGAGAATGCGGTAAATATATATATATATATATATATATATACAGCGACTGGCCCACCGGAGAACCGGAGGATTCTCCGGTGGGCCCTGGCATCTGGTGGGCCCTGGCACCTGCTGGCATACAGGGCCAGCAGTTGCCTAGGGCCCCACTGCTCCAGGGGCCCCCAGCCAGTGGTGTGTCGCACACCATGCAGCTGCTATGGGGGCCCCTGCCAGCGGAGCAGCAGCGGGTGTCAGGAGGCAGGAGCCCCTGTCCCCGCTGCTAAAGAGAAATGAATATTCACTGCGAAGCAGTGAATATCATTTCAGGTCTCCACCCCCAGAGGCCCCGCCCCCAGCCCAGTAAGCCGCTCTGCAGACTACAGCTGTAAATCAGGGCCGGCGCCGCCCTCAGTCCTCTCTGCTCCTGGCTCACAGCCAGTGCGCGATGACGTCAATACATCGCGCACCCGCTGTGTGTCTGGCAGAGGGGGCAGCTCCTGACACTGAAGCCGGGATCAGCGTGGGAGCGAGGAGAGGTGAGTATTGTGTTTTGTTTTGTTTTTATATCTCTCTCGCTCTCTCTATCTGTCTCTCTCTATCTATCTCTATATATCTATATATCTCTCTCTCTATCTCTCTTATATCTATCTTTCTATCTCTATCTATTATCTATATCTATCTCTATATCTATCTATCTCTATATCTATCTCTATCCATTATCTATATCTATCTATTTCTATATCTATCTCTATCTATTATCTATATCTATCTCTATATCTATCTATCTCTATATCTATCTATCCATTATCTATATCTATTTCAATATCTCTATCTATCGCTCTATCTTTATATCTATCTTTCTATCTCTACATCTATCTCTATATCTATCCATCTATCTATCTCTATATCTTTCTATATATCTCTCTATATCTATCTATTATGTCTATCTATCTATCTCTATATCTATCTATCTTACTCTATCTATCTCTATATCTATTATCTCTATATTTATTATCTATCTAGCTACCATCTATATCTATCTATCTTTATCTATATATATATCTCTATCTAATATCTATATCTATCTATCTCTATACCTATCTATCTATTTATCTATCCGTTATCTATCTCTATATCTTTTCTCTGTATCTATCTATCTCTATATCTATATCTCTCGCTATCTATCGCTCTATCTCTATATCTATATCTATCTTTATATCTATATATCTCTATCTATCTCTATATCTCTCTCTATAGCTATCTATCTATATATCTCTATCTATCTCTATATCTATCTCTCTGTATATCTATCTATCGCTCTATCTCTATATCTATCTTTCTATCTCTATATCTATATATCTATCTATCTTTCTCTATACCTATCTATCTATTTATCTATCCGTTATCTATCTCTATATCTTTTCTCTGTATCTATCTATCTCTATATCTATATCTCTCGCTATCTATCGCTCTATCTCTATATCTATATCTATCTTTATATCTATATATCTCTATCTATCTCTATATCTCTCTCTATAGCTATCTATCTATATATCTCTATCTATCTCTATATCTATCTCTCTGTATATCTATCTATCGCTCTATCTCTATATCTATCTTTCTATCTCTATATCTATATATCTATCTATCTTTCTCTATCTATTTATCTCTATATCTTTTCTCTGTATCTATCTCTCTATATCTATATCTATCTATCTATATATATATCTATTATCTCTATATCTATATCTATTTCTCTCTATATCTCTATATCTATCTATTTATCTCTATCTCTATATCTATCTCTCTGTATATCTATCTTTCTATCTCTATATCTATCTCTATATCTATCTATCTTTCTCTATCTATCTATTTATCTCTATCTATTATCTATATCTATCTCTATCTATCTATCGCTCTATCTCTTTATCTATCTTTCTATCTCTACATCTATCTCTATATCTATCTTTCTATCTATCTCTATATCTATCTATATCTATATCTATCTATTATGTCTATCTATCTAGCTATCTCTATTATCTATATCTACCTATCTCTATATCTTTCTATCTTACTCTTTCTCTATATCTATCTGTTATCTCTATATTTA
>NW_027361678.1:11110000-11255000 GCF_039654945.1 Dendrobates tinctorius
CTGCTACATAATTAAGACATGTACAACCTTATATTATACCCGGATATTAGCGTGTTTTACCGCATAATTGGTGGTCTGGTATTTAACTCTATGCAGCTACATAGTGGGCCCCAAGAATGATTTTCTCTGGTGGGCCCAAGGTGTTCCAGTCCGACGCTGTATATATATATGGGTCATTCTGGCCCCCGCAGTCAGGTGACAGCTAGTGTCGGCTGTGTCGCTAGTGACACATGCCAGCAAGTGTGCAGAGCGCCCCCTCCTGGTTCCTGCTGGAGCCGCAGAGCCCGACCATGTATATAATACATTTACGGTACTTTGTCGTATTCTACAAATATCATTGTGGAATGGTGAGCAGATGACATTACTCCATGCGTTACGAGTAGATGTTGAAACCACAGTATGGTGTCCATAGGAGCAGGGCCGGTTTTAGGCAAAGTGGGGCCCTAAGTGGTGATCACTAACAGATCACCATACAGTATCATGTTATCAGCAGCACATCTACAGTTTACACCCCACAGTCCTCCATATAATATAATGTGCCCCATAGTCCTCCATATAGTATAATGCACTCCTCAGTCCTCCATATAGTAGAATACACTCCTGATAGTTCTCCATATAGTAGAATACACTCCTGATAGTTCTCCATATAGTAGAATACACTCCTGATAGTTCTCCATATAGTATAATACACTCCTCATAGTGCTCCATATAGTATAATACACCACCATAGTCATCCATGTAGTACAATTCACTTCCCATAGTATAATGCACCCCATAGTTCTTAATATAATGTATTCCCCTGTTATGAATGAGTCACCGTAGGAGGCAAAAACAGAAATGCTAGCTAAGTCCAGAAAACCAGAGAAGTTGGCAGCTATCGGATTGCAGACCCCTGAACCTATCAACACAACTAGCAGTAGCCGTGGGGGGTTCCTACAATGCCCTAGACCCCTCGATCACAGCCGGAGGACTAAATAGCCTAAAGACAGAAAGGGAAATCTAAACTGCCCCAGAGCAGACCCCAAAGCAAAAGGCAGCCCCCAACATATAATGACGATGAAGCAAGAAGAAAGAACACTAACACAGACAGAAAGATAGACTGAGCAAAGATGGGGCCCAAGCTAACTAGATAGGAAAGGACAGGAAGGCTGCTGTCTGCAATCCGTGAAAAATCCTATGAAAATAAGAGCCAACAAACTGACAGTGAAAAAGTCCCCGAAGACGCTAGGCTTCAAAAAGGCTATGTCAGTACTCAGGAATATTCTGAAGACAGAGCAACCGGCAAAAGGAGATTCAGCTCACCCCAGCAGGGAATGGCAGAATCCAGAAAAACAAGGCAAACAAAAACAAAACACAAATGCTAACAGGCAAAGCAGAAAACTTAGCTTTAGAGGAGCAGGAATCAGACTGGTCTCCTAGAAGTCCATAGAGAAATCACCCGCAGGGCAGAAGGGCGTCGGCAGCCTTATATCCAGTCCGTGACTCCACTCAGCCAGTCATCATCATTAGACTCAGGTGCCTGATAATCAGGCTCATTACCTTCCTTTACCAGAATAGGGAGTTCATCAGACCTCAGTGACGAAGGAGAAAATGAACTCACAACAGTACCTCCCCCTTGAGGAGGGGTCACCGAACCCTCAACCACGCCACCAGGGCGATCAGGGTGAGCCCGATGAAAGGCACGCACCAATCTTTTGGCATGAATATCAGAGGCAGAGACCCAGGAATTATCCTCCTGACCATAACCCTTCCACTTAACCATATACTGGAGTCTCCGTCTAGCCAGACGGGAATCCAGTATTTTCTCTACCTCATATTCCATGTTGCCTTCAACCAATACAGGGTCCGGAGGTGCCACCCCAGGAACAACTGGTTCAACAAACCTCTTCAACAAGGACTTATGGAACACATTATGGATCTTAAATGTGACAGGAAGAGCCAAACGAAAAGAGACCGGATTAATAATCTCCAAAATCTTGTAAGGTCCAATAAATCTAGGCTTAAACTTAGGAGAAACCACCTTCATAGCAATATTTTTTGATGATAACCACACCATATCAGCAATCTTAAACTGGGGACCAATGGTCCTATGTCGATTGGAAAACCGCTGGGCTTTTTCCTGGGAGAGAGATAACTTATCCACCACTTGGTCCCAGATCTGGTGCATTCTCTCCACCACAGTGTCAACACCTGGGCAGGCAGAAAGCTCCACCTGCCCTGAAGAAAAATCAAGGATGAAACCCAAAGTTACAAAAAAAAGGTGACATCAAAGTGGCAGAACTAGCTCTATTATTTAAAGCAAATTCGGCCAAGGGCAAAAATGAAACCCAATCATCCTGATCAGCGGAAATAAAACATCTCAAATACGACTCCAAGGTCTGGTTTGTTCTCTCTGTCTGCCCATTGGTCTGAGGGTGAAAAGCAGAGGAGAAGGACAACTGAATTCCCAGCTTGGAACAGAAAGTCCTCCAAAATCTAGACACAAACTGAACTCCTCTGTCAGATAAAATGTTCTCAGGAATCCCGTGCAAGCGAACCACCTGTTGCAAAAACAGGGGCACCAACTCAGAGGAAGACGGCAACTTAGGGAGTGGTACAAGATGAACCATCTTAGAGAACCTATCACAAATCACCCAAATAACAGTCATTCTTTGAGAGACCGGCATATCAGAGATGAAATCCATTGAAATATGAGTCCATGGCCTCCTGGGGACCGGCAAAGGCATCAACAACCCACTAGAGCGAGAACAAGATTTAAACCGGGAGCAAGTCCCACAGGACTGCACAAAATTCCTGACATCACGAGACAAGGTGGGCCACCAAAAAGAGCGACTCACCAGATCTCTAGTACCAAAAATACCTGGATGACCAGCCAGTGCAGAGCAATGAACTTCAGACATCACTCTCTTCTTCCACTGGTTAGGAACATACAACTTTCCACTGGGACAACGCTCAGGTTTGTCCTCCTGGAACTCTTGCAGAGCAAGCCTCAAATCGGGCGAGATGGCAGAAAGAACTACCTCTTCGCCTAAGATGGTAGCAGGCTTGGTCATCACAGGAGAATCAGCAAAGAAGCTCCTAGAGAGGGCGTCTGCCTTGACAATCTTAGTTCCAGGAAGAAAAGAGACTACAAAATCAAAACGTGTAAAAAACAAGGCCCACCTAGCCTGTCTAGGGTTCAAGCGTTTAGCCGACTCTAGGTAAATCAAATTCTTGTGGTCAGTGAGGACCACAACTTGATGTTTAGCTCCCTCCAACCAATGTCTCCACTCCTCAAATGCCCATTTCATGGCCAACAGTTCCCGATTCCCCACATCATAGTTACGTTCAGATGGAGAGAACTTTCGGGAAAAGAAAGCACAGGGACTCATTTTAGATGTTACAGGATCCTTTTGGGACAAAACAGCTCCTGCACCGATCTCAGAAGCATCCACCTCTACCTGGAACGGGAGTGAGACATCAGGTTGCCGCAAAACCGGGGCGGAGGTAAATCTTCGCTTCAGCTCCTGAAAGGAAGCAACAGCCTCCGGAGACCAATTCAACACATCAGCACCCTTCTTAGTCAGATCAGTCAATGGCTTGGCAATACTAGAAAATTTTGCTATAAATTTCCGATAAAAATTAGCAAAACCCAAAAACTTCTGGAGGGCCTTCAAAGAAGTGGGCTGAACCCAATCATAAATGGCCTGTACCTTGGCCGGGTCCATTTCAATAGTTGACGGAGACAAAATAAATCCCAAAAATGAAATCCTCTGTACTCCAAAAAGGCATTTCGATCCTTTGACATACAGGGAATTCTCCCTCAAGATCCGGAACACAGTCCGAATATGTTCCACATGAGAATCCCAATCCTTGGAGAAGATCAAAATATCATCCAGATAGATAATCAAAAATTTATCGACAAAGTCTCGGAAAATATCGTTCATGAAGCACTGGAAGACAGAAGGGGCATTAGTGAGCCCAAAAGGCATCACCAGGTACTCAAAATGTCCCTCCGGAGTATTAAACGCCGTCTTCCATTCATCCCCCTGCTTAATGCGGATAAGATTATACGCCCCCCTGAGGTCAAGCTTGGTAAACCAGCAAGCACCTCTAACTCTAGAGAATAGATCCGAAATCAGGGGTAACGGATACTGATATTTAATAGTAATTTTGTTGAGGGCACGATAATCAATACAAGGCCTTAAAGAACCATCCTTTTTGGCCACAAAAAAAACCCCGGCACCTAAGGGTGAAGAGGATGGTCTAATATGACCCTTCTCCAACGCCTCCTTAATATAGGATCGCATAGCCTCGTGCTCAGGTACAGATAAATTGAAGAGCCGACCCTTGGGAAATTTACACCCCGGGCTTAGCTCAATTGCACAGTCATAACTCCTATGAGGAGGCAAAGATGCAGACTCATTCTCACTAAATACATCATAAAAGTCCGCCAAATAGTCAGGAACATCATGCGACTGAGGAGAGGTGGAAAAAACTGGAGCCTCACTAAAGGCACACCGACAACCCCAACTCACCACAGACACAGATTTCCAATCCAAAACTGGATTATGAATTTGCAACCAGGGAAACCCCAGAACAACGGCATCATGCAGACCATGCAACACCAAAAATCTGCAATTTTCTTGATGGTCTGGGGCGACCCGCATGACCACCTGGGTCCAAAACTGAGGTTTATTTTTCGCCAAAGGAGTAACATCAATCCCCCTCAAAGGGATAGGCGTCTGCAGAGGTGTCATCGGAAAACCACAACGTTTAGCAAAATCCAAGTCCATTAGGTTTAGCGCTGCTCCTGAATCCACAAAAGCCTTGGCGGAAAATGTGGACAGGGAGCAGATCAGTGTAATTGCCAGAAGAAACTTAGGTTGAACACCACCAACAGAAAACGTGTGTGCAAAGCGTTTCTCTCGTTTAGGACAAACAGAAATAATATGCGAGGCATCTCCACAGAAAAAACACAGCTTATTACGCCTTCTGAACTCCTGACGTTGCGCCCTAGAAAAAACTCTATCACATTGCATAGGTTCAGACGTCTGTTCAACCGGTGGCAACACCTCTCGTGCAATCCTGCGTTCACGTAAACGCCGATCAACCTGAATGGCTAATGACATAGAATCGTCCAGACCAGAGGGAACAGGAAATCCCACCATAGTATATTTTACGGCTTCTGACAAACCCTTCCGAAAGAGAGCAGCCAAGGCATTATCATTTCAGGTAGTAAGGACCGCCCACTTTCGGAACTTTTGACAGTACAACTCTGCAGAATCTCGACCCTGGTTCAATGCCAACAGGGTCTTTTCAGCCTGATTAATAGCATTAGGTTCGTCATACAACAACCCCAAGGCTTGAAAGAATGCGTTCACATTAGTCAGAATAGGATCATCTGGTTTCAAAGAAAACGCCCAATCCTGGGGATCGCCACGCAGCAAAGAGATGACAATTTTAACCTGCTGCGCGGAGCTCCCTGACGAGTTAGGCTTCAAGGCAAAAAATAATTTACAATTATTTTTGAAACTCAAAAATTTAGATCGATCCACAAAAAATACATCAGGTGTAGGGATCTTTGGTTCAACAGCATGCGAACGAGCAAGGTAGGCGGAAATTCCCCGCACTTCCGCAGCGAGCTGCTCCACATGATCAAACAATTGCTTTATCTCCATTGAGAGAAAAAAAAATTCCCCCTACGGCCTCAGAGATATAGAGGAAAGAATATACACACTCTTCTTTTTTTTTTTTTTTTTTTAAACACAATTCTTTCCTGCTATTGAGTACCCTAGGATCTGCGGTATGGCGGGTGATTCTGTTATGAATGAGTCACCGTAGGAGGCAAAAACAGAAATGCTAGCTAAGTCCAGAAAACCAGAGAAGTTGGCAGCTATCGGATTGCAGACCCCTGAACCTATCAACACAACTAGCAGTAGCCGTGGGGGGTTCCTACGATGCCCTAGACCCCTCGATCACAGCCGGAGGACTAAATAGCATAAAGACAGAAAGGGAAACCTAAACTGCCCCAGAGCAGACCCCAAAGCAAAAGGCAGCCCCCAACATATAATGACGGTGAAGCAAGAAGAAAGAACACTAACACAGACAGAAAGATAGACTGAGCAAAGACGGGGCCCAAGCTAACTAGATAGGAAAGGACAGGAAGGCTGCTGTCTGCAATCCGTGAAAAACCCTATGAAAATAAGAGCCAACAAACTGACAGTGAAAAAGGCCCTGAAGACGCTAGGCTTCAAAAAGGCTATGTCAGTACTCAGGAATATTCTGAAGACAGAGCAACCGGCAAAAGGAGATTCAGCTCACCCCAGCAGGGAATGGCAGAATCCAGAAAAACAAGGCAAACAAAACACAAATGCTAACAGGCAAAGCAGAAAACTTAGCTTTAGAGGAGCAGGAATCAGACTGGTCTCCTAGAAGTTCACAGAGAAATCACCCGCAGGGCAGAAGGGCGTCGGCAGCCTTATATCCAGTCCATGACTCCACTCAGCCAGTCATCATCATTAGACTCAGGTGCCTGATAATCAGGCTCATTACCTTCCTTTACCAGAATAGGGAGTTCACCAGACCTCAGTGACGAAGGAGAAAATGAACTCACAACATTCCCCATAGTCCTCAATACAGTATAGTGCAGCCACCCCATAGAGCATAATGCAGCCAATCCACAGAGTATAATGCAGCCCCGCCATACAATATAATGTAACCCCCCATAGAATATAATGCAGCCCTTCTCTTATAGTATAATGCAGCCACCCCTTACAGAATAATGCAGCTACCCCAGAGTATAATGCAGCCACTCCACAGAATATAATGTAACCGCCCCCATAGAATATAATGCAGCCCCCCATATAGTATAATGCAGCCCCTCCAAACCCCCTCATAGGATATAATGCAGCCCCTTATATAGTATACTGTAGCACCTCCATCGAATACAATGTAGCCCTCTTCATATCGTATAATGCAGCCCCCATAGAATATAATGTAGCCCCCTCATAGTATAATGAAGCCCCCATAGAATATAATCTAGCCCCCCTATAGAATATAATGCAGCCCCATAGAATACAATGTAGCCTCCTCATATAGTATAATGTAGCCCCCCGTCATAAAGTATGATGCAATCACCCCTCATAGAATATAATAAATATAATACAGCCCCCATAGCATATAATGTAGCCCCAAATAGAATATAATACAGCCCACTTCCCCATAGAATATAATGTAGCCACCCCCATATTATATAACACAGCCTTCCCCATAGAATATAACGTAAAATGTACCCCCCATGGTATATAACACAGCCTCATAGTATATAGGCCAGCCCCACATGGTATATAGCACAGCCCCACCATGGTATATAGCACAGCCCACCATGGTATCTAGCACAGCACCACACATTATCTAGCACAGCACCACACATCTAGCACAGCACCACACGGGATATAGCACAGCAAAACACGGTATATAGCACAGCCCACCATGGTATATAGCACAGCATGGTATATAGCCCAGCACTATATGGTATATAGCACAGCCCCACATGGTATATAGCACAGCCCCACATGGTATATAGCACAGCCCCACATGGTATATACCACAGCCTCGCATGGTATATAGCACAGCCCAGCATGGTATACAGCTCAGCATGGTATATAGCCCACCATGGTATACATCCCAGCATGGTATACAGCCCACCATGGTATACAGCCAGCATGGTATATAGCCCCCCCCCCAGAATGGCCCCACAGTCCAGTACTCACATTGATTTAAAAAAAAAAAAAAACACTCCTCACCTTCTCCTCATGCCCGCGCTGCTCCCGGCTCCTGTCTCCTGCACTGCCTGGCACACAGTGAGTGCGCGATGACATCATCGCTCACCCGCTGTGTCAGAGGCAGAGCGGGGAATGATGGGAGAGGGAGCATCAGCTGATGCTCTCTCCTCTATCATTGCCTCCTTCAATGCGGTGGCGGGGGGAGTCGGCGCTGGGGGCAGGTGGGCCCCCCTGCCTCACAGGGGCCCCATAGCTGGCTGTGTGATGTGCCACTAGCTGGGGGGCCCCTGGGGGAGCGGGGGCCCTAGCATCTGCCTGGTCTGCCTGCCCCTAACGCCGGCCCTGCATAGGAGGCAACTGTTTAATGTATGCATCATGGTGAATACACTGGACAGAGGCCATTTGGTCTTAAAGGGTTATTCCTCAAGTAAATCAAGTCATTCCCAATCCCGATGATAAGAACAGGACTCAGCCATGAATTGGTTGGAGGGGCACAGGCTTGAATTCTGCTCTATTCAATGTCTATGAAACTGATGGAAATAGCCAAGCGCAGCGCTCAGCAACTCTATAGTTAATGGAGAGCAGAGGCCGAGCATGCACAACTCTGCTCCATTCAGGATGAGACTGTAGACCCCTGTACTCAGAATCTCTGGGGGCTCAGCAGCTCTATAGATAATGGAGAGCAGAGACCGAGCATTTACTCTACTCCATTCAGGATGAGACTGCAGACCCCTGTACTCAAAATCTCTGGGGACTCAGCAGCTCTATAGATAATGGAGAGCAGAGGCTGAGCATGCACAACTCTACTCCATTCAGGATGAGACTGTAGACTCTTGTTCTCAGAATCTCTGGGGGCTCAGGAGCTCTATAGATAATGGAGAGCAGAGGCCGAGCATGCACAACTCTACTCCATTCAGGATGAGACTGTAGACCCCTGTTCTCAGAATCTCTGGGGGGTTTAGCAGCTCTATAGATAATGGAGAGAGAAGAGGCCAAGCATGCACAACCCTGCTCCATCCAAGACGAGACTGCAGACCCCTGTTCTCAGAATTTCTGAGGGCTCAGCAGCTCTATAGATAATGGAGAGCAGAGCCCGAGCACACACAACTCTACTCATAGAATCTTAAAATCGTAGAGTTGGAAGGGACCTCCTGGGCCATCTGGTCCAACCCCCTGCTCAAAGTAGGATTCGCTAAATCATCCCAGACAGATGTCTGTCCAGCCTCTGTTTGAAGACTTCTATTGAAGGAGAACTCACCACTTCTTGTGGCAGCCTGTTCCACTCTTTGATCACTCTAACTGTCAAAAAGTTTTTTCTAATATCTAATCTGTGTCTCCTCCCATTCAGTTTCATCCCATTGCTTCTAGTCTTTCCTTGTGCAAATGAGAATAAAGATGATCCTTCTACATTGTGACAGCCCTTGAGATATTTGTAGACAGCTATTAAGTCTCCTCTCAGTCTTCTCTTCTGCAAGCTAAACATTGCCAAATCCTACAACCTTTCCTCATAAGACAGGGTTTGCAGACTGGTCACCATTCTGGTCGCTCTTTTCTGAACTTGCTCCAGTTTGTTGATGTCTTTTTTAAAATGTGGCGCCCAAAACTGGACACAGTATTCCAGATGAGGTCTGACCAAAGAGGAGTAGAGGGCAATAATGACTTCACGTAATCTAGACTGTATGCTTCTGTTAATACATCCTAGAATTACATTTGTCTTTTTTGCTGCTGCATCACACTGTTGACTCATATTCAGTCTGTGATCTATTAGTATACCCAAGTCTTTTTCACATGTGCTGTTGCTTAGCTCTATTCCTCCCATTCTGTATATACTTTTTTCATTTTTATTGCCCAGATGTAGTACTTTGCATTTTTCCCTGTTAAAAACCATTCTGTTAGTTGCTGCCCACTGCTTCAGTTTATTTATATCTTTTTGAAACCTCTCTCTTCTCTAGTATTAGCTATCTCTCCAAGCTTTGTGTCATCAGAAAATTTAATCAGTTTACCCTCAATTCCTTCATCTAAATCGTTGATAAATATGTTGAACAATGCAGGGCCCAGGACAGAGCCCTGTGGTACCCCACTTGAGACATTCTTCCAACTGAATGTGTAGCCATTTACGACCGCACTTTGGGTCCGATCACTAAGCCAGTTATGAATCCACCTAACAGTTGCCTTGTCCATTCCATACTTAGCCATTTTTTCAATAAGGATTGTGTGAGATACTTTGTCAAATGCTTTGCTGAAGTCAAGATATACTATATCTACAGTATTACCCTGATCCACTCAATCAGTGATTCTGTCATAGAAGGAAATTAAGTTAGTCTGACATGACTTATTAGCTACAAACCCATGCTGACTCTGTTTAATCACTTCATTCTTATCCAGGTACTTACATACATGTTGTTTAATAATTTATTCAAAGATCTTTCCTGGTATAGAAGTCAGACTCACCGGCCTATAGTTGCCTGGGCCCATCTTCTTCCCCTTTTTGAAGATAGGAACAATATTTGCTCTTCTCCAGTCTTCTGGGACTTCTTTTCTCCAAGAATTTTCAAAGATTATGAAAAGGGGTTCAAAAATTTCTTCTGCTATCTCCTTCAGTACTCTGGGGTGTAATTCATCTGGACCTGGAGACTTGAATTCATTTAGGTTAGCTAAGTGTTTCCTCACTATCTTTCTGTTTATAGATATCCTGGATTCCTCTATTCCCTTAATAGGACAGTGAAGAACAGTTGATGTTACATTTCCTTTCTGAGAGAAAACAGATGCAAAATAGGAATTTAAAAGTTCGGTCTTCTCAACATCCTGTCTTACCATTTCATCATTTTCATCCTGTAAAAAATCCTTTAGCATCTTTGACTTTTTACTTTTGACATATTCCCAAAATCCTTTATTATGGCTTTTGACATCTCTTGCAAGCCTCAATTAATTGTCAGCTTTAGATAATCTGATTTGTGCCCTGCAGGTTCTGCAGACAGCATTATATTCTTCTTTAGATATGCCTCCCCCTTTCCATTTTATAAACATTTCTTTCTTCCTTTTTAGCATGTGCTTAAGTTCTGTGTTCATCCATCCTGGTTTCCTTAAATGCTTCCTATTCTTCCCTCTTTTCGGAATTGTTAAAAATTGTGCTTTGAGAATTTCATTTTTCAAAATTTCCCGTCCTTCCTGGACATTTTTGTCCTTAAGGATATCCAGCTATTGGATCCCTCCAATTCTCTTTCTGAATCCCTTAAAATCTGCCTTTCTGAAATCTAACCTTGACGTCTGAGTCTTCACAGGTCTTCCTCCTCTAGTTATCCAAAATTCTAAAATAGCATGGTCGCTACCTCCTAGGGTCCCAGCCACTTTTACCTCCTCAACCATTTCCTCGCTGTTTATAAGGATTAGATCCAAGGTAGCAGATCCCCTTGTTTTCTCCCCTACCTTTTGGAAGATAAAGTTGTCAGCAAGAGAGGATAAGAATGTCCTTGACCTGTTAGTTCAGGACTCCATTCAGGATGAGACTGCAGACTCCTATACTCAGACTCTCTGGTGGGCTCAGCAGCTCTATAGATAATGGAGAGAGAAGAGGCCAAGCATGCCCAACCCTGCTCCATTCAAGACGAGACTGCAGACCCCTGTTCTCAGAATTTCTGAGGGCTCAGCAGCTCTATAGATAATGAAGAGAGCAGAGACCGAGCATTCACAACTCTGCTCCATTCAGAATGAGACTGCAGACCCCTGTACTCAGAATCTCTGGGGGGCTCAGCAGCTCTATAGGTAATGGAGAGAGAAGGGGCCAAGCATGCACAACTCTGCTCCATCCAAGATGAGACTGCAGACCCCTGTTCTCAGAATCTCTGGTTGGCTCAACACCTCTACAGATAATAGATAGAAGAAGCCAACAGTGCACAACCCTGCTCCATCCAGGACGAGACTGCAGAACCCTGTTCTCAGAATCTCTGGGGGGCTCAGCAGCTCTATAGATAATGGAGAGAGTAGAGGCCGTGCATGCACAACTCTACTCCATTCAGGACGAGACTGTAGACCCCCTGTTCTCAGAATCTCTGGGGGGCTCAGCAGCTCTATAGATAATGAAGAGCAGAGGCCGAGCATGCAGAACTCTGCTCCTTTTAGGACGAGACTGTAAACCCCTGTTCTCAGAATATCGGGGGTGGGGGGGCACAGTTGCTCTATAGATAATGGAGAGAGTGGAGGCTGAGCATGCACAACTCTGCTCCATCCAGGACAAGACTGCAGACCCCTGTTATCAGAATCTCTGGGGGGGCTCAGCAGACAGATCCCCAGTGATCAGCAAGTTATCCCCCATCCTGAGGACAACTTGATTATTTGGTGAATAAACCATTGAAGAGCCAGGTTGATTCTCCTATTCTTTACAATTACAGTATAATACATGAACCGAAAACAAATATGTTCACACATACTGTACATGATGCGCTCACTTTAGATCCACACACGCATACATTCTTAAGGCTCATTCACATGTCAGTATTTGGTCAGTAGTTTGCATCAGTGTTTGTATGCCAAAGCCAGGAATGGAACTTACCGAGAATGACTCCTTTTCTTTGTTTTGGAGACACTCCTGGTTTTGGCATACAAATACTGATGAAATACTGATCAAAAATACTGATGTGTGAATGAGGCCTTAGGGCAGAGTCAGACAGCAGTATAACATGTGCGAAAATCGCATCGCACTGCACGGACCTGCCAGGCACCTCTCCTGACCTGAGCAAGACAGCGTGATGGATTACTATGCAGCTGTCAAGCTCAGGTCAGGAGAGCCGACAGCCAGGACGAGGATTACCATGCGATTCTCGTGTGATAAATACGGCAGTCTGTCTCTGCCCTCTTTCATACACACACACACACATTCATATATACACACACACATACAGTGGGTACAGAAAAGTATTCAGACCCCTTTAAATTTTTCACTCTTTGTTTCATTGCAGCCATTTGATAAATTCAAAAAAGTTCATTTTTTTCTCATTAATGTACACTCTGCACCCCATCTTGGCTGAAAAAAACCCCTGATATGTAGAAATTTTTGCAAATTTGTTAAAAAAGAAAAATTGAAATATCACATGGTCATAAGTATTCAGACCCTTTCCTCAGACACTCATATTTAGGCCAGTTTCATATGTCAGTGTCTTCAAATGAATGGGTCTATGTACATGTCAGCGTGTTTTCAATGACCGTGTGTCTGTCTGCAAAACACACAGACATGTCCGTTTTAAACCGGGCCGCAAAACGTGCCGCACATGTGCACATGGAGAACAGTGCACACTATCCTCCGTGTACACGGACAGCCACCGGGGAAGTAGCGCTACTGTAAACCGCTATTCCCTAGAAGCAGGTGCTGAATGCGGCTGTCATCCATTCTCCCCTGCTCTGCCGGTGAGCAGGGGAGAATGAATGAATTAAAAACTAACCTGATGTGACCTCAGGACCGTCAGAGAATGCAAGTGATGAGGTTACGGCAGTTCGAGCTCAGACACAGTGACCTCATCACTTGCATTCGCCGACAGTCCGATCGGTTTTTCATTCATTCTCCTCTGCTCGCACTGATCGTGGCAGAGTAGGGGAGAATGGATGACAGCTGGCTTCAGCACCTGCCACCGGGGGACAGTGGCTTACTGTAGCGCTACCTCCCTCCCTGCCGTGTGGTCCTGATGTGGCACACGGGTGGCATACGGTTGCCACACGTGTGCTGCACGTGGTACACACACGGACACATGGACACTGATATCTCCAGTACCCTTTAAAACCGCCGCGGAAACGCGAAAAAAACGCCACTTGTGAACTCAGCCTAAGTATTCAGACCCTTTGCTCAGACACTCATATTTAAGTCATTTCCTTGTGATCCTCCTTGAGATGGTTCTACTCCTTCATTGGAGTCCTGCTGTGTTTAATTAAACTGATAGGACTTGATTTGTAAAGGCACACACCTGTCTATATAAGACCTCACAGCTCACAGTGCATGTCAGACCAAATGAGAATCATGAAGTCAAAGGAACTGGCCAAGGAGCTCAGAGACAGAATTGTGGCAAGGCACAGATCTGGCTAAGGTTATACAAGAATTTCTGCAGTACTCAAGGTTCCTAAGAGCACAGTGGCCTCCATAATCCTTAAATGGAAGAAGTGTGGGACCACCAGAAGCCTTCCTAGACCTGGCTGTTCATCTAAACTAAGCAATCGTGGGAGAATAGTCTTGGTGGGAGAGGTAAAGAAGCTCTCTGTGGCTGAGCTCTTCAGATGCAGTAGGGAGATGGAAGAAAGTTCCACAAAGTCAACTATCATTGCAGCCCCCCACCAGTTGGGCCTTTATGGCAGAATGGCCCAACAGAAGCGTCTCCTCAGTGCCAGATGTATGAAAGCCCACGTAGAGTTTGCTAAAAAATACACATGAAGGACTCCCAGACTATGAGAAATAAGATTCTCTGGTCTGATGAGACGAAGGTAGAACTTTTTGGTGATAATTCTAAGCGGTGTGTGTTGGGAAAATCAGGCACTGCTCATCACCTGCCCAATACAACCCCAACAGTGAAACATGGTGGTGGCAGCATCATGCTATGGGGGTGTTTTTCAGCTGCAGGGACAGGATGACTGGTTGCAAATGTAGGAAACATGAATGCACCAAGTACAGAGATATCCTGGATTAAAACCCCTTCCAGAGTGCTCTAGACCTCAGACTTGGCCAAAGGTTCACCTTCCAACAAGACAATACACACAACCAAAATAACAAACGAGTGGCTTCAGAACAACTCTGTGACCATTCTTGACTGGCCCAGCCAGAGCCCTGACCTAAACCCAATTGAGCATCTCTGGAGAGACCTGAAAATGGCTGTCCACCAACGTTCGCCATCCAACCTGACGGAACTGGATCTGCAAGGAAGAATGGCAGAGGAGCCCCTAATCCAGGTGTGAAAAACTTGTTGCATCATTCCCAAGAAGACTCATGGCTGTACTAGCTCAAAATGCTGCTTCTACTCAATGCTGAGCAAAGGGTCTGAATACTTATGACCATGTGATATTTCAGTTTTTCTTTTGTAATAAATTTGCAAAAATTTCTACATTTCTGAGTTTTTTTTCAGTCAAAATGGGGTGCAGACACTGCAGAGTGTACATTAATGAGAAAAAAATGAACTTTTTTAGAATTTACCAAATGGCTGCAATGAAACAAAGAATTAAAAATTTAAAGGGGTCTGAATACTTTCTGTACCCACCATATATATATACATTAGACACATATTCATATATATATAAATAAATGTCATGATTCCTCTGCTCAGAGTGTCTAGAACTCAGTGATGGACAGCTTTGTCATCCTATCCTGTGTTGGGTAGGTTCTGAGTTGTTAGTGCTTTCATTGACAGCTCGGTTGACCTATCAGACTGGAAGATCCAGAGATTTCCACACATGCTCCCTGTTCTTGGTAACTGCCCTGTTATTAAGGTGAGCTGTCTGGCCCAGATCACTGCCAGTCAAAACTTGTGCTAAGCTTGTGCTCCGTGGTGTGTATTAGCCTCTTGCCTGTGTTGTAAGTTCTGATCTTCTGCTGCTGACGTTTGGACCGTGTTCTGACTACCTGTTTTTTATTGCCCCTTTACATCTGATATCCTGCTGTTGACCTTTGGACTGTGTTCTGACTACCAGCTTATTATTGCCCATATGTTTATCTGCTATATATCTGATATTCTGACCCTGGCATGTGACCTGACTTACCACTTCATATTTTCCCTCAAGGTTTTGACCCCGAAACATCTGTCTTTGCTGACTCACTGTCTGTGAGTTGTGAGTAGGGTCACAATACACACATAAACACTTACACATATACACACCATACATACAGTGAGCAGTGACTGGTGTTATATGCGAGGGTCACTATGTGTCCCCAAGGATGCGCACAGTAGCATATTGGGGCCGCTGAAGTGCATGGAGTTACAGGCATAGCTGTGATTGCAGTTCAAAATACAAGTAAGTTTGGTCTTGGGCAAGCTATTTGCCCAAGGCACATGTAAGAAAACCCTGCAGGGGTTATTATTTTTGGAGCAAACTACAGGATGGAAGTGGGTCAGTTTGCTCCCTCCAGGCTGGGTCTTACAAGTGGCCCATGGTCACAGATTCCATTTTAAAAGCCTTGCAGTAAAGGGTTTGGGTGTGTCAGTCTTGCAAACTTGCAGAGCAGGTGGCTCTGCAAAACTCAGCCTGTCTTGCAAAAAGAGGAATGCAGCAGCAATCTGTAGAGACCAATACACATGCGAACACAGAATCTATCATAATTGCTGAGTAAACTGTAATAAAAAGTAAAAAAAAAATTGCTTACAAAAGTGAAGGTTCTTAGCGCACAAATTGGCGAATTCATGTGAGCCCATCAGAGAAGTGTCACCTTGTCGCAGTTGATGGGCTCACGTGAATTGGCCAATTTATGCGCTAAGAACCTTCATTTTTGCAAGTAATTTTTTTTAACCCCTTTACCCCCAAGGGTGGTTTGCATGTTAATGACCAGGCCAATTTTTACAATTCTGACCACTGTCCCTTTATGAGGTAATAACTCTGGAACGCTTCCGTGGATCCCGGTGATTCTGACATTGTTTTGTCAAGCCATATTGTACTTCATGTTAGTGGTAAAATTTCTTTGATTTGACTTGCATTTATTTGTGAAAAAATGTGGAAATTTGGTGAAAATTTCACAATTTTCCAAATTTGAATTTTCAATACTTAATAAGTAACGTTTCCCACATGTTTACTTTACATCAGCACAATTTTGGAATCAAAATTTTTTTTTTGGTTAGGAAGTTATAAGGGTTAAAAGTTTACCAGCGATTTCTCATTTTTACAACAACATTTTTTTTTTTTTTTTTTTTCAGGGACCACATCATATTTGAAGTCACTTTAAGGGGTCTATATGATAGGAAATACCCAAAAGTGAAACCATTCTCAAAATTACATTCAAGAGGTTTATTAACTCTTCAGCTGATTCACAGGAATTTTTGGAATGTTTAAAAAAAAATGAACATTTAACTGTTTTTCACAAAAAATTTACTTCAGATCCAATTTTTTTTTTTTTATCAAGGGTAATAGGAGAAATTGGACCCCAAATGTTGTTGTACAGTTTGTCCTGAGTTCACTGATACCCCATATATGCAGGTAAACCTCTGTTTGGGCGCATGGCAGAGCTCGGAAGAGAAAGAGCACCGTTTGACTTTTCAATGTAAAATTGGCTGGAATTGAGATCGGACTCCATGTTGCGTTTGGAGAGCCCCTGATCTGCCTAAACAGTGGAAACCCCCCACAAGTGACACCATTTTGGAAAGTAGACCCCCTACGGAACTTATCTAGATGTCTGTTAAGCACTTTGAACCCCCAAGTGCTTCACAAATAATAATAATAATAATTTTTATTTATATAGCGCCAACATATTCCGCAGCACTTTACAATTAAGCGGGGACATGTACAGACAATAAATTCAATACAAGTTAAGACAATTCAAACAGTGACATTAGGAGTGAGGTCCCTGCTCGCAAGCTTACAATCTACAAGGAAATGGGGGGACACAGTAGGTGAAAAATGCTTGTGAATTCAGGTCTGGCAATTATAATAGGGATTTTCATATAAAGCTGCATGATCCGGTCATCAGCCCGTGTGTTTAAGTGCAATAGACAAGTATCAAGTGCAGTTATCATGTGCATGAAGGGTGTGGAGACAGATGAATAGTAGGGTGCAGATTCAGAATAATATTTGGAAGGAGGGAACAGGGCAAAGTTAGCTTGCTGGGTAGTTGATGTGGTAGGCTTGTTTGAAGAGATGGGTTTTCAAAGCGCGCTTGAATAGGTCAGGGCTAGGTATCAGTCTGATCGCCTGGGGAAGTGCATTCCAGAGAGCTGGAGCAGCACGAGAGAAGTCTTTGAGGCGGAGGTGCGAGGTTCAGATTACGGGGGATGTTAGTCTTAGGTCATTTGTAGAACGGAGGGCACGTGTAGGGCGATAGACAGAGATGAGAGAGGAGATATAAGGCGGTGCAGAACAGTGGAGAGCTTTGTGGGTGAGAGAGATGAGTTTATACTGGACCCTGTAGCGAATAGGTAGCCAGTGTAATGACTGGCACAAGATGGAGGCATCGGTGAAGCGGCTGGACAGAAATATGACCCTGGCTGCCGCATTCAAGATGGATTGGAGAGGAGAAAGTTTGGTAAGAGGGAGACCGATCAGAAGAGAGTTGCAGTAGTCCAGGCGAGAATGAATAAGAGCGACAGTAAGAGTCTTAGCAGTTTCAAAGGTGAGAAAAGGTCGGATTCTGGAGATGTTTTTAAGATGCAGGTGACAAGAGCGACTGAGTGATCGGATGTACGGAGTAAAGGAAAGTTCAGTGTCGAATATGACCCCAAGACAGCGGGCATGCTGCTTGGGAGTTATGGTTGAACCCTCCAGGGTTATTTCGATGTTAGGTAGAGTGAGGTTAGTAGAGGGGAGAAACACAAGAAGTTCAGTTTTAGAGAGATTTAGTTTCAGATAGAGGGAGGACATGATGCTAGAGACAGCAGACAGACAATCCTTGGTATTTTGAATTAGGGTGGGGGTGATGTCAGGGGAAGAAGTGTATAATTGGGTGTCATCAGCATAGAGATGATACTGGAACCCAAATCTGCTGATTGTTTGTCCAATAGGGGCAGTGTATAAAGAGAATAGGAGGGGGCCTAGGACTGAGCCCTGCGGGACCCCGATAGTAAGGGGACGAGAAGAGGAAGAGGAGCCGGAAAAAGATACAGTGAAGGAGCGGTCAGAGAGGTAGGAGGAGAACCAGGAGAGGGCTGTGTCCTTGAGGCCTATAGAGCGGAGCATAGTGAGGAGGAGCTGGTGATCCACAGTGTCAAATGCGGCAGAGAGATCCAGGAGAATCAGCAGGGAGCAATGACCTTTCGATTTAGCTGTTATTAAATCATTAGAGACTTTAGTGAGGGCAGTTTCAGTAGAGTGTAAAGAGCGGAAACCAGATTGTAAGGGGTCGAGAAGAGAGTTATCCGAGAGATAGCGGATTAGACGGGAGTGGACCAGGCGTTCCAGGAGTTTAGAGATGAAGGGAAGGTTAGAGACAGGTCTGTAGTTAGCAGTGCAGTTCTGGTCCAGGGATGGCTTTTTAAGTAAAGGGGTTATGATGGCATGTTTAAATGAGGAGGGAAATATACCTGAAGAAAGAGAGAGGTTAAATATTTTAGTCAGGTGAGTGGTGACCACTGGTGAGAGAGACTGCAGGAGCTGTGAAGGAATAGGGTCACTGTTGCAGGTTGTAGGCCGAGCAGAAGCGAGGAGCTTGGAAACTTCTTCTTCTGAAACAGGCTCAAAGATGTCTAGTGAGCTTGAGGTGCGGCAGGGAAGGGGATCCAGGCACTGAGGAGATAGGGCTGAGATATCCTGATGGATGTGGTTGATTTTTTCTAGGAAATAAGTGGCCAGATCCTCACCGCTGAGGTTGGTGATGGGGGCCTGTACTTTAGGTTTCAGGAGGGAGTTTAAGGTTTCAAAAAGTCGTCTTGGGTTGTTGGATAGTGAGGTGATGAGGGTGGTGAAGTAGGATTGTTTGGCCAGATGAAGGGCAGAGTTATAGGTTTTGAGCATGAACTTATAGTGGATGAAGTCTTCTGCTAAGAGAGATTTTCTCCACTGCCGCTCTGCACACCTCGAGCAGCGCTGAAGAAAGCGTGTTTGCGTTGTGTGCCAGGGCTGCCGTTGTCTGTGTCGGGTCTTTCTGCGTATAGAAGGTGCTGCTTCATCTAGGGCATTCTTCAGTGTATTATTGAAGTGTGACAATGCTATGTCTGGACAGGAGAGGGTGGAGATGGGGGCTAAAGATGTGTGGAGATTGTCCCTAAGCTGTTGGGTATTAATGGTACGTGTATTCCGATAAGTGTGGTAAGTGGGGGTGTTCCGGGTGAGGAGACAATTCTTGACAGAGAAGGAAAGAAGGTTGTGGTCCGAGAGCAGGAGGGGTGAATTAGTAAAGTCGTGCAGCGAGCCGGGACGGGAGAAAACCAGGTCCAGAGTATTCCCGTCCTCATGTGTAGGAGAATTAGTAAACTGTGAGAGGCCGAATGAAGAAGTTAGAGAAAGAAGATGAGAGGCAGACTGGGAGAGCGGATCATTGATGGGGATGTTAAAGTCTCCCATGATGAGGGTGGGGATGTCACAGGATAGAAAGTGAGTAAGCCAGGTGGTGAAGTGGTCTAGAAACTGGCGGGAGGAGCCTGGAGGGCGATAAACGACCGCCACTCGTAAGGAGAAGGGCTTAAAGAGTCTGACGGCGTGGACTTCAAAGGAAGGAAATGTAAGTGAGGGAACCGGGGGGATGACCTGGAAAGCACATTGTGATGAAAGGAGCAAACCAACACCTCCACCCTGTCTGTTCTCAGGTCTGGGGGTATGTGAAAATTTTAGCCCACCAAACGAGAGAGCGGCAGCAGCGGTGGTGTCTGAATGCTGGATCCAGGTTTCTGTAATAGCCAGAAGGTTAAGGGAATTAGAGAGAAAAAGATCGTGAATGTAAGTCAGTTTGTTACACACAGACCGTGCATTCCAGAGAGCACATTGGAAAGTGAGAGGAGAAGGCATGCACTGAATGTTAATAAGATTAGCAGGGTTTCTATATGCAGATGGAGGAGAGTAACGTATGCTGGTGGAGGGAGGCCCAGGGTTGGGGGAGATGTCACCTGCAACTATTAAAAGGAGAAAAAACAGAAAAAGCAGGTGGTGGGATGATTTGTATGAACGTTTTGAGTGCTGCATGGTGGTTTTGGATGGTTTGGTGTGGGTAAGAAATGTCAATAGAGCCTCACGTAGAGCTGTAAAAATAAAAAATCATTTTTTTCACAAAAATTATCTTTTCACCCCCAATTTTTTATTTTTCCAAGGGTAACAGGAGAAATTGGACCCCAAAAATTGTTGTGCAATTTTTCTTGAGTATGCTGATACCCCATATGTGGGGGGTAAACCACTGTCTGGGCGCATGGCAGAGCTCGGAAGGGAAGGAGCGCCGTTTTGATTTTTTTCAATGCAGAATTGGTTGGAATTGAGATCAGACGCCATGTCGTGTTTGGAGAGCCCCTGATGTGCCTAAACAGTGGAAAACCACCAATTCTAACTCCAACCCTAACCTCAACACACCCCTAACCCTAATCCTAACCACAACCCTAACCCAAACTTTAGCCCAACTCACTTTAGCCCAGCTCTAACCTTAATGGGAAACTGGAAATAAATACATTTTTTATTTTATTATTTTTCCCTAACTAAGGGGGTGATAAAGGGGTTTTTTTTTTTTTTTACTTTGTTCACTGTGATAGGGTCTATCACATTGATCAAAATGAAGCAATAGGAAAAAATCTATTGTTGCCGGGTGCCGGCCAGCAGATCTCGGCGGTGCACTACGCATGCGCCCGCCATTTTCTCCCAGAAGAAGCCAGCAGTCAGGGGGACTTTAGGGGGGCCTGCAGGGACAATGGAGGTACCCGGGGGGGTGACCAGGGGATCTTATTTTTCTTTCCTTGGATGTGCGATCATATCAGAGGAGAAATTAAATGGAAAGTCCTGACTTTTTTTTTTTTAAGTCGCCGTTATACCATTAATAACGGCGCTCGCAACATCGGGATTGGTAAAAACCGACCTGAATCATGTTCTCTGGGGTCTCGGCTACCCCTGGCAGAAATTCTGACACTGGGAGGAAACTATTACCTTAAATCTCAGCGGCGTAAAAAGTGGCGCTGTGACTTAAGTACCCTTAACTGCCTCCTTTAAAAGGCGTATCGGCAGCTGTTAAGGGGTTAAATGAAACTCCTCATTCTTCCCTGCTTGCGCCGATCGCCGTTAGAGAAGACAAGAATGATGAGAGCCGTGTAGCGCACCCGGCGCCGGGGAACAGCGCTTACTGTAACACTTCTTCCTTGGTGCCCGTCCGTGTATTACATACACGGACACTGCCATATCGGGTACCGGCAATATCAGGATGTGTGAAAGAGGCGTTATATCAGGTTTTTATGTTTGGCAACTGTCACACGCTAAAAGACGCTTTTTATTGAAAAAAATATTTATGAATCACCACATTTTGAGAGCTATAATTTTTCTATATTTTGGCCCACAGAGTCATTTGAGGTCTTGTTTTTTGCAGGAAGAGTTGATGTTTATTGGTACCATTTTCGGGCACATGACATTTCTGATCATTTTCTATTCTGATTTTTGGGAGACAGAATGAGCAAAAACCAGCAATTCATGAATTTCTTTTGGGGGGTGCGTTTACACCGTTACGCGTGCGGTAAAATTGATAAAGCGGTTTTATTCTTCGGGTCAGTATGATTACAGCGATACCTCATTTATATAATTTTTTTATGTTTTGGCACTTTTATATAATAAAAAATATTTTATAGAAAAAATAATTGTTTTTGCATCACTTTATTCTGACAGCTATAACTTTTTTATTTTTTCACTGATGACACTGTATGGCGGCTTGTTTTTTTGCGGAACAAGATGACGTTTTCAGTGGTACCATGTTTATTTATATCCGTCTTTTTCATCGCATGTTATGCTACTTTTTGTTCGGCGGTATGATGATAAAGCATTTTTTTAAAACTTTTTTATGGTATTCACTAAAGGGGTTAACTAGTGGGACAGTTTTATAGGTCAGGTCGTTACGGACGCGGCGATACCAAATATGTGTACTCAGGGTTATACTGGCCCACCGGGACACCGGGGAAATGCTCGGTGGGCCCCGCCCCAGAGAGGAGGGAGAAGAAAAAAAAGAGGCGGAAGAAAAAAAAAAGGGACGCGGGCCCTTTAACACTGAAGGAGGCCCAGGCGCGCGCGTGCAGGGGATGCATGCTGTCCCGTGCACGCAGTCCCGTCCCGACCAGCGCTGGCATCGGGGCCACCTCTAATACTCACCTCTCCTCCTCGTTCTGGCAGCTGCAGGGTCTTCAGCGCTCTCTGACTCTGTGGCGGGCAGAGAGTGTGATGACGTCATCACTGCACGCTCAGCCTCTCTGTCCTGAGCGCTGCAGAGTTGCGAGAGATGCTGAGTGCACGGGACCGGCGGTGGAACGGGAGAGGTGAGGATTTGATTTTTTTTTTTTTTTTTTTTTGATTTATGCAGCATTACATGTGGCCCATAATGCTGTATGGAGGAGCAGGGGGCCCATAATACTGTATGGAGGAGCAGGGAGGCCATGATACTGTATGGAGGAGCAGGGAGGCCATAATACTGTATGGAGGAGCAGGGAGGCCATAATACTGTATGGAGGAGCAGGGAGGCCATAATACTGTATGGAGGAGCAGGGAGGCCATAATACTGTATGGAGGAGCAGGGAGGCCATAATACTGTATGGAGGAGCAGGGAGGCCATAATACTGTATGGAGGAGCAGGGAGGCCATAATACTGTATGGAGGAGCAGGGAGGCCATAATACTGTATGGAGGAGCAGGGAGGCCATAATACTGTATGGAGGAGCAGGGGCCCATAATACTGTATGGAGGAGCAGGGGCCCATAATACTGTATGGAGGAGCAGGGGCCCATAATACTGTATGGAGGAGCAGGGGCCCATAATACTGTATGGAGGAGCAGGGGCCCATAATACTGTATGGAGGAGCAGGGGCCCATAATATACTGTATGGAGGAGCAGGGCGGCCCATAATTCTGTATGGAGGAGCAGGGTACCCATAATTCTGTATGGAGGAGCAAGGGGCCCATAATGCTGTATGGAGGAGCAGTATATGCAGCCCGTGATATACTGCATGATTGAGTATTGCATGGGGCCCGTGATGTGCTATATGGATGAGCAGTATATGTAGCCTGTGATATACTGTGTGAATGAGCATTATATGGGGCCCATAATACTGTATGGAGGACTATATGGTGCCCATAACACTGTATGTAGGACTATATGGTGCCCATAATACTGTATGGAAGAATATGTGGTGCCCATAATACTGTATAGAGGACTATGTGGTGCCCATAATACTGTATGGAGGACTATGTGATGCCCATAATACTGTATGGAGGACTATGTGGTGCCCATATTGTACTATACCTTTTTTTTTTTCATCTGTGCATCATGAATCGTGGCATGTATTAAAGGGGCCCACTGAGACTCTTTCGCCCGAGGCCCACAAAAACCTGGAGCTGACCCTGGTGACATTGTACATCAAGATGAATGCCTGCTGCAGCTGTGACAGGGCATTCTGCTCTGCGACAGGCCATGCGTCGACGTCACATAGCAGTTACGTTAAATGACTCCTGCAGCCTTTGATAGGCTGGAGACCTTTCAATGTTACTGCTACGTGACGTCAGCGCAGGGGCTGTCACAGAGCAGAGTGCCCTGTCACAGCTGCAGTCAGTAGCCATTTTAATAACCACTCCGAATATGAAGCCACAAGACAACGCCGGGGAACACAACAAGGTGAAGAGAATCCCCCCCCCCCCCCTCTGTGATTGTGCAAGGTAGTGGACATATGGGCCCAGGGAAGGTACATTAAATAAAGGGGCCCTGGATGGGGACATTATTACTGGAAGGAGCCCAGGATAGGGACCTTATTAAAGTGAACATTGGGGTCCAGGATGGGGACATTAATTAAAGGGCCCCAGGGTCTAAATAAAGGGGTGACATAATTACTGTATGGAGGGTAGGATGAGGAACATACATTATTGGTTTATGGTGGGGACATAATTACTGTAGGGGCCAATCAGGGGACATTAATACTGCTGTAATTTCATTTACTTTTGAGGTTACTGTCTTCCATAGGGGAGAACAAAAGGGGGTCCCGCTACTGTGAAGGGCTGCACAATGTCTTTTTTTTTCTTCATCTGACATAGAGTAGAAGTCGGGGAAAATAGTGGGGAATGTGCTCTGGAAGTGATCACTATAGATAACTGTGTTATTTTCTGCAGAGACGAGTCCTTGCTGGAACAAGTGATGATGGTCTGCATCGGATGAAGATGAAAGACTTCAACTACAGATGTCACCGGTGAGTCAGTGTGTTACTTGTACACTTACACTATATACTGTATATTGTGTACAGAGCTCCTCTGTATAATATCACTGGTGATCGCTGTATTACCTGTACACTATATACAGTGCTCCTGTGTATAATGTCACTGTTGAGCACTGTATTACCTGTATACTGACACTATATACAGAGCACCTGTGTATAATGTCACTGCTGGTAATAACAGTGTTAGTATTGTGGGTTGTATTCATGATCAGTATTGCAGTATTTGGTCATTATGTGGTGGTAATTTGTGGTCTGATGTCGGCGTAGCAATATTTCTCCTTGTGTGTGGTATTATTTGGTCCTTATATGCTGGTAGTATGTCATATTATTGAGTCACTATATGGTCTGATCATGGTGTGGCAGTATTTGTCCCTTGTATGTAGTATTATTCGGTCACTAAGTGGTCTGGTCATGGTGTGGCAGTATTTCTTTTCTGTATGTGGTATTATTCGGTCACCATGTGGTGGAATATGTAGTCTAGTTATGGTGTGGTGGTATTTCTCCTTGTATGTGGTATTATTTGGTCGCTCTATGCTGGTAATATTTGGTCACTATGTGGTCTAGTCATGGTGTCGTGGAATTTCTTCCCTGTATGTGGTATTATTGGTCTTGGTATAGTGGATTGTGTTGTGTGTGTTGATCATTTGTTCTAATAATTAAATACTTGGCACACAGCGGTAGAGATGCACTTACAGGGGTTTTCCTGTGAAAAAAGTAATCACCTCTCCACAGGATAAGTGATAACGTATTGATTGGTGTGTGTCTGACTACTTGCACCCATTCAGCAAAATGTGGAACTTTTTATCCCCATTAGACTGGAGTGGCATGTACAACTTGATCACTGATCCATTCATTCCCTCCGTGGCTGCACTTGTTTTCTCCTGGAAGCCCCAAAGAGAATGAATGGAGCTGCGGTTAGACATCCCACCTGCCACTCCATTTTAAAATGGGGATAAGTATCCTATAACGATAAAACTTCCTCATTCTTCCGATCGGTGCAGTTTCTAATGGTCGGACCTAAGTGATCACCTATCCTGTGGAGTCCACCCATGGATCGGTGATAACTTGTTTTAACCAACGAACCCCATTAATGTAAACTATCATAATTATACATCCCAGTTATGGGGGCACACAGTAGATATTCAGGAGCCGCCTGTGTTTTACAGCCAAAGCTCCACTGTAATGGGGATAACGACTGACAGATATTTGCATATAACTGTAGGGTGGGCCCCTAGAGTCTATTCACCTGGTGGGCCCCAGAGACCCCAGTCCAACCCTGTGTGTACTCTTATTGTTTAGATCTTTTTCATTCAAAAATTTATTTAGTGATATAGTAAATATTGATTTTTATTTTTATTTTTTTTTTTTAATATTTTTACAATTATTTTTGTAATTTTTTTTTTTTTTTTTTACTTCATTCTAATTTTTACACTTTGTCACTTTGACTATGGGACACTCATTTTCTGCAGGCTGATCGCTTCTATAGCATGCAGATGAAGCAGCATCTGCATGCTATAGAAGCTGTCATCGCTGCATTCTGTGCACAGTGACCTGAGAGACTTCCTGACATGCACTTTTCAGGACAGGAAGTTTCTCAGCTTTGGTAACCCGGATGTCGTCATGATGACATCGGGTTACCATAGCAGCGATCGGGACCCCGCGTCACGCCATGGGGTCTCCGATCCAAAGCCCTTTGCCTGCTCCCAGAATACTGCGATCGTGTTTGATCGCAGTATTCCGGGGGTTAAAGTGCCAGGAGTGATCTGTGATCGCTCCTGGCACTTAGTGCCGGGTGTCAGCTGTGAGAATCGGCTGACACCCGGCCGTCAAAACAACGCGGACGCATCTGCATACAATGCATGTCCCTGCGTACCCAATGTTAAAGATAGGTACGCAGGATGCATGCGGATCTGAAGGGAAGAAGTACGCAGCCATACACAGTTCAACCAAACGCAAGTGTGAACTTAGCCTTAGCTTGTTAATATGTTTAATAAATATCAATTTTAATTGGTGATCCCTGTATTTGCATACCTCTTTTCTTTGGTTATGTGTATTTAATATTAATTAGTAGGCACCATCAAATATAAATGGGATCACCTATCTCATAAATTTCTACCTGATATAGAAGTGGACTGCAGTGACCTGATATAGAAGTGGGTGTCACGACTCTGTTGTCGGGTGTTCTGGGACCAGGGCTCCTTCCCTTGCCCTAATGCTAGGGTGCCGTAGCTCGCCCTGTTCCCCAGATTACTTCTGATGGTGAAGGCTCGGGGTCACTTACCTTGACTTATCTCCTGATTCCACCATCAGTCTGTACCCTTCCCCCACCCAGGAAACAGGGTAGTAGTAGTGTACCATAATACACCACCCAGACTATCAAGGTAATACGTACAGGGATTATGGAAAATACCAATCATACAAATATACTTGTCCATATAACAGAGGGATGCACCGGGGAGTGGAGGATGGGGTAAAACCAAAGTAAGATAAAAAGGAATTGTCATACACTCAAAATCACAGATACAGTAAATCCACCAAACACCTCTAATAACCACCAGCAATAACCTCCAGCCATGCAGAGAGCTTAAATGCTCCAGAAGCTCTCAACTGAGATTGACCCCTGCACTGCCAAAATAAATTTACACCATTTAATAAGAAGGTCAAGTGCTGAAGGAGTAGGAGAAATGAGGCACTGCGGTCTTATGGCCCCTCTCTGTTGCGCTAACCCATTAACAGTACCCCCCTTCTATGAGGGACCTCCAGAACCTCAGAACTGGGTTTATCAGGGTGTTCCATGTAAAAAGATCGGATCAGCCTGGCTGCATGGATGTCAGATGCTGGTATCCACATCCCCTCTTCAGGACCATACCCCTTCCAGTGAACGATCCTGGGTATTTGAAATTCCAAATTTTCATCCACAATGAGTGAAGATGGTGGTAGCGGTGATGGTACAGAGGACGCAACATATTTTTTGAATACAGATCGATGAAACACATGGATCCTAAAAGTGAGCAGCAAAGCAAGGCGGAATGTACGGAATTGACGACAGCCACAATCTTATAAGGACTGTGGTGCAGTAACCTCTGTTAAAGCTAGGGGGCGCTGCATATGCGACTCAAAATATGCATGTGGGCATTTCCTTGATGGTGAAACAGTGACCGGCATGGTTGTAAACGTCCAGTATGTGTCGCAGAAGTTCTCTGCCCTATAAGCCAAAATAGCTTTGTCATACTGGGAATTGTAGTCCACAAGTTATTTACCTATAAGGGCGGCTTATAGGGCTAGTTGGAGAGCTGGGCGGGATCGGCTAGCCACACATACACCGCCCACATATGGACATATGGGGGTGGTTTGGGATATATAATGTGACTGAGGTCTGATCACATGGATTGTGTGTTTGATCCTGAGTGGTCAGTGTGCAAGGTCCCGGAAGGCCTGGGTGTGTTGGAAGTGTCTGGGATTGAACTTCCTGAAGAGCACATGGAGAGGCCCGGACCTAATAGAGTCTGTGACGGCTCTGTGTAGGGAAGCTACTGCCCGGCTGTGGCTCTGCAACTGACGGCCTAGTGAGCAAGGCACTGTCTGGAACAGTGATCCCAGTGCAGCCGCTTCCCTGATAACCCGTGAGGGATGAACTGTGAGTAATGCTGACCGGGGTCAGTAAAAGACTGTGTTCTGGCTATAGAGCATGCGTGCTGGACATGGCACAGCCTGTGTACCCACAGGCCTGAAAGAGCAAAGCTCTACTTTGGACATTAAGAATTCATCTGTCTGATGTAAAACTGTTTGCCTTGTGTTCCTGTGACATTGGTTTATGAAGGAAATAAACCACACAGACTGTTACTTTAAGCAAGAGTGTTCCTGTGTGCCTCAATATCGCAGCAAAGCGAGTTAATCCCCGTCCACTCATATGGTGGATCTCTACAGGACCGATGAACTTGGGACCCAGTTTCAAAGAGGGAACCTTCAACTTAATGTTCCTTGAGGACAACCACACCAAGTCACCAACACACAGATCCGGACCCATCAAATTATTATTTATTATTATAGCGCCATTTATTCCATGGCGCTTTACATGTGAAAAGGGGTATACATAATAAAGAGTAAAGTAATCTTAAACAATACAAGTCGCGACTAGTACAGGATGAGAAGGGATCCTGTCCGCGAGAGCTTACAATCTACAAAGAATGGGTGAGGATACAGTAAGCGAGGGTAGAGCTGGTCTTGCAGTGGCTTGGTCGATCGGTGGTTACTGCAGGTTGTAGGCTTGTAGGAAGAGGTAGGTCTTCAGGTTATTTTGAAGGTTTCGATGGTAGGCGAGAGTCTGATATGTTGTGGTAGAGACTCCCAGAGTAGGGGTGATGCGCGGGAGAAATCTTGTATGCGATTGTGGGAAGAGGAGATAAGAGGGGAGTAGAGAGGGAGATCTTGTGAGGATCGGAGGATAAGTATAGGTAAGTACCGGGGGACGAGATCACAGATGTATGGAGGACACAGATTGTGGATGGCTTTGTATGCCATGGTTAGGGTTTTGAACTTGAATCTTTAGGTAATGGGGAGCCAGTGCAGGGATTGATAGAGGGGAGAGACCGGGGTATAGCGGGGGGACAGGTGGATTAGTCGAGCAGCAGAGTTTAGAATAGATTGGAGGGGTGCGAGAGTGTTAGAGGGGAGGCCACTGAGCAGGAGGTTGCAGTAGTCAAGGCGGGAGATTATGAGGGCATGGACTAGGGTTTTTGCAGATTCTTGGTGGAGGAAAGTACGGATCTGTGAAATGTTTTTGAGTTGAAGTCGGCAGGAAGTGGAAAGTGCTTGGATATGTGGTTTGAGAGATCAGTGTCAAGGATTGCCCCGAGGCAACAAGCTTGTGAGACTGGGAAGAGTGGGCAGCCATTTACTTTAATGGATAGGTCCATTAGGGGGGTCAAGTGAAATGGGGGAAAGATGATGAATTCTGTTTTGTCCATATTAAGTTTTAGAAATCTAGTGGAGAAGGATGAAATAGCAGACAGACATTGTGGGATTCTGGTTAGTAGGGAGGTGATATCTGGTCCAGAGATGTAGATCTGTGTGTCATCAACATAGAGGTGATAATGAAAGACGTGAGATTCTATGAGCTGTCCGAGGCTGAAGATGTAAATGGAGAAGAGCAGGGGCCCTAGGACTGAACCTTGCGGCACTCCGACAGGGGGCGAGGTGAGGAGGTGGTGTGCGAGTGAGAGATGCTGAATGTCCGGTCTGTTAGGTATGAATAGATCCAAGATAGGACCAAGTCTGTGATGCCAAGAGTTGAGAGGGTCTGTAGTAATAGGGACTGGTCCACTGTGTCAAAGGCAGAGGACAGGTCCAGGAGGAGGAGGACAGAGTAGTGTTGCTTGGCCTTGGGGGTTAATAGGTCATTGGTGACCTTAGGGCAGTTTCAGTAGAGTGGTCCAGCTGGAAGCCAGATTGTAAGCGGTAGAAGAGGGAGCAAGAAGAGAGGTGGGTGGACAGTTCAAGATGGACATGTTGTTCCAGTAGTTTTGAGGCATAGAAGTCAAGAGAGGGCTTTTTGAGGATAGGTGTGATTGAGGCATGTTTAAAGCTTGAGAGGATAACACCAGTTAGTGATAGGTTGAAGAGATGGGTTAGGGTTGGGATAAAGACTGTGGTGAGGTTTGGGATGAAGTTGGATGGAGTCAAGTGCACAGGTGGTGAGATGTGATCTTGGGAGTAGAGTGGAAAGTCAATCTTCTGTAATGTTGGAGAAGTTGGTTTTGGAGGAGGAGGCTGTTATCAATAGTGTTGAGCTTTCCGATACCGCAAGTATCGGGTATCGGCCGATATTAGCTGTATCGGAATTCCGATACTGACTTCCGATACTTTTTTCATATCGGATACCGGAATCGGAAGTTCCCATAATGATATCAGCCCGCTCGCTTTGATTCAGCCAATGGGAATCCTCAGAAGTGTGGGCACATCCTGTTAGGCATGTAGGCATGTTAACTATTGGCATGGCTGTGATTGGCTGCTGAAATGATGTCATGATGCACTATAAAAGCCACCGCTGCCGCCATTTCTGGTCACTCTGCTGTGAATTCAGTTATGGACAGGCTGCTGTTGAAGACTGTGAGGGACAGTTAGAAATAGCGATTCTAAAAACAATATTGTGCTTTACCCAGGCTACATAAACTACCACTGTAGCTTTCTTTTCCCCCCCAAAAAAAACAACAAAGTTCACCAAACACTACATTTGAAAGTTGTGTAGGCCACATTAGCTCCCATTAAAGTGTAGTTGACACACACACTTCATAAAATTAAGTGTTTCTTATACCTGTAACCAGCTGTTCAGGAATAAGCACACTAAGGCCCCCCTTTGTACTTCTCTGCCTATTTTTCTCAGTCTAGCAAGATGAAGAAGGCAGGGAGTAAGGCACGTGGCCGTGGAGTTTCAGCAGGGAGAGGATGTGGGGATTCTGCAGGGAGAGGACGTGGGGATTCTGTGCCTGCTGTTGGCACCAGTGAGTCAGCATCCCTCAGTTTTAGCAGGCAACAGTCCTTTATGCGCAGCTTTGTAGGACCTCACCGTACCCCACTGCTGCGGGAGGAACAAATTGAAGCCGTTGTCGGATGGATAGCAGCTAACGCATCGACTTCAATTACTTCCACATCCTCTCAGGGCCAGAGCACCGAAGAGCAACCATCTGTCTCTTCACCACCTGCCAAAGTGCCCAGGCAGTCAGAGAGCCCTGGACAGGAGCCATCACAGTCTCTACTTCTGTTCTCGGAATCTGTTGGTTTGGAAAGAGGGGGCCAGCCAAGCAGCATTCCATAATGTGAAGAAGAGGGAGTATGCAGTGATGCACAACTTCTTTGTCCCTCTGAATCTGAAGAGGCGGGTGGGCCAGTGCCTATGGTCAGCACACCTCAGTACGCATCAGATGACGAGACTCAGTTACCACTTTCTGGTGCGTACGGTGCTGGCGAGACAACCCAGGAGAAGCAGGTGTTTGAAGAGGGGAGTGTAGATGATGAGGTCCTTGAACCATCATGGCGTGAGGAACAGGAAGTGGTGGGAGCAGCTCTGAGGAAGAGATTCCCCAAACGACCAAAACCGGAGGGAGAGGGAGGGGGCAGACTTGGTTGCCTGTAGCCTCCACTTCGGCACCCGTTAGGAGCATTCCACTTTCAAAAGGCAAAACGGGCGCTCCCAAGACTTGCAGTGCATGGTCCTTTTTTGACACAGTTGCAGATGACATTTGCTTTGTCAAATGCAAGCTGTGTCATCAGAGAGTCAAAAGAGGGAAAAATGTCAGCAACCTCAATACCACTAATATGTGGAAACATGTGCGGACCAAGCACGAGCTGGAGTTACACAGACACACTGAAGACGTAGGCCAACGTACAGCACCACCTACCACCTCTTCAGCTCGTGTTGGGGCCTCTTCCTCCTGCTCACACACAGCTGGTTCGGCTTCCTCACAGGATCGCCAAGGAAGAACCTCTGGCACTGTTGTCCGGAGATCCTATGACATTTCACCCACAGCACCACGTTCCAAGTCATCCTCACACTCCCAGGCCACTCAGCAGCCATCGGTAGCACAGGCATGGAAGAAAAGGCGGCCATACACGGCAAACCATCCCCGAGCACAGGCTCTGAATGCTGGCATTGCCAAACTACTGGCCCTTGAAATGCTGTCATTCAGGCTGGTGGAGACTGACACCTTCCGGGACTTCATGGCATTGGCAGTCCCACAATACACCGTGCCCAGCCGCTTTTATTTCAGCAGGAGAGCCGTCCCTGCCCTGCAGAAACATGTGGAGGCAAACATAAACCATGCGCTACTAAACGCTGTCAGTAGCAAGGTCCACCTGACCACTGATTCGTGGACCAGTAACCATGGACAGGGACGATACCTTTCCCTCACTGCCCATTGGGTCAATATTGTGGAGCCGGGTACAGATCTGGAGAGTGGCGCTCTACGTGTTCTGCCAACTCCACGAATTGCAGGAATCCAGTCTGTACATATTGACTCCTCCTACTCAAGTTTCTCTGAAACAGCGCAGCAGGAGCCTGTTACGACCGATATGAGCACAGCCGTGGCCAAACGTCAATTGGCTGTACTGAAATTAATTTAATTGGGGAATCGAAGCCACACAGCACAGGAGCTCTGGAATGCCATCAAGCAGGAGAGCGACGTGTGGTTTGTGCCAGCGAATCTCCAGCCGGGCTTGGTAGTGTGTGACAATGGCCGAAATCTGGTGGCAGCTCTTGGCCTAGGCAACCTCACTCACATCCCATATCTGGCACATGTGCTCAACTTGGTCGTGCAGAGCTTTCTGAGGGACTATCCAGATCTTGATGCACTGCTGCACAAGGTCCGCATAGAGTGCGCTCACTTGCGTCGTTCCAGCACGGCAAGATCGCGCCTTGCTGCTCTACAGCGCCGATTACGCCTTCCGGAACATCGCATCATATGTCACCGACCCACCAGGTGGAATTCAACGTTACATATGTTGGAGCGGTTGTGTGAGCAGCAGGCAGCAGTCATGGAGTACCAGCTGCATCAGGCGCAAACAAGTCGCAATGTGCGCCGGTCACACTTCAGCACCACTGAGTGGGCCTCTATGAAGGACATCTGCTTCGTTTTGCATGCCTTCGATGATTCCACGCGGATGGCGAGTGCAGATGATGCACTAGTCAGCATGACTGTCCCCCTTATCTGCATGCTTCAAAAAACACTGCAAGCACTAAGGGATGAGGTTTTGGAAGAGGTGGAGGATGAGGAGTCCCAAATGCCATCTGCTTCTGGACAGTCTGCGCTACGTGCTTCCTCACAAAGGCCTAGGCAGGGGACACTTTGTGAGGAGGATGAGGAGGAGTCGATGGAGGAGGAAGACATCTCTCCACAGGAGGGAGGTACACAAAGCTCTAGTCAGTATGTACAGCGAGGGTGGGGTGATGCAGAGCAGGCAGAGATCACGCCTCAAGCAGGGGACAGCAGTTCTTTGGCAGTTGGGAGTCTGCAGCACATGGTTGACTTCATGCTGCAGTGCCTGAGAAACGACCGCTGCATCGCCCACATTCTCTACAGGGCTGATTATTAGGTGTACACCCTCCTAGATCCTCGCTACCGGGACAACTTGCAAACCCTCATACCAACGTTGAACCGGGAGCGTAAACTGCGGGAGTACCAAGACACACTGGTGCAGTCCATCATGTTTTCCATTCCACCCGACAGCAGTAGTGCTTTGCAAAGCACCTGTCATGTCGGACGCTGTTCACACCACAGCATCCGGCAGGCAGAGGTAGTTCCACCTCCAGCCACTATAGCCTCAGTGGCGCCGGCCTGATCTTCAGGCTCTCGGGGGTTAATCCTGCTGGAGACCAGGTTGGATGGTTAGTCACGCCCACGGTCTTTAAATAGTCATGCTGGCCTATGGGCGTCGCCGATTATAGCTTGTGTTTCATACCAAGTGGTTCCGGTCTGGAGTGGAGGTGTTCGAGAGAGAGAGATTCATATCTGGTGTCGTATGATCCGTCGTTATCCTTTCTCCTTCCCATATTTGTGTTTAGTTGTGCCCTGTTCACATTACTGTTTATTCCTGTGTGTGTGCGGCGCAGTGCAGTTTAAGTTCTCCCTGTCTGTCATTATTTGTTGGGAGCTTTGGTGGTGTGTCTTCTCACTGGGTGGAGGGTGGAGGGTTAAGTGCAGGGCTGAGCAGGAGATAAGGAAAGGTCGGAGGCTCAGGCATTTGCACCTTCAGCAAAAACCCTGGGTTGAGGGTCAGACAGGGTTTCCCCTAGTAGAGGGACACCACAGGGGCCCCGGGTATTTCAGCCTTAGTTGAACTAAGCCCCCGTGACATTATAATCGGCCCACATTTTTTCAGGAGTCCATGGATCCATTAGATTCCATAACCCGCCAGTTGGCGGCGCTGTCCATACAGGTCTCCGAGTTGAAAGGGGAAGTTCAGCAGCAGGGCCTGGTAGTAGCAAAGGTGCAAATGGCATCTGCAGGTATCGGTGCAGAGCCGAAGTTTCCGCTGCCAGAACGATTTTCAGGCGATCGCAGCAAATTTGTCGTATTTCGGGAGGCCTGCAAATTATACTTCCGCATGCGGCCAATATCCTCAGGTAATGAGGCCCAGCGAGTAGGGCTGGTGTTGTCATTACTGAGTGGTGACCCCCAAGCATGGGCATTTTCCCTACCACCTGACTCTGCTACATTTCATTCGGTCGATAATGTTTTTTCTGCCCTCGGGCTCTGTAATGATGTATAGTAGGTTTCTATGAAGACAGTGGCTAGATGATAGAGTCACAGACACAGGTATACGTGAAAGTAGTTTGTATTAAACAAGCAGCACAGAACAGCACAGGTGCTGGCGGAGCCAGACAATGACAGCAGTGGTAACAGCAGCAGAACTCAGTCCAGTAGATAGCAAGTTGCACACCAGCACTATGTAGATGTAAGCAGACACAGTCTTAAGAATGCAGGCAAGGACAGTCACTTAGCCCTCTCCCTTGCGGGAGGGGAATCTTCGAGCACAGTGCAGTGGCAGAGAAAGTCACTAGGTAATTGATACTGAATGTGTAAAGGTAGCAGGGATAAGTCTCTCAGGTGAAACGCACACAGCAGTCAAGATCTTCAGCGCATACCGTGAGTGCTGTAGGAGCGGTGAGTGGTGGAGGCAGGGCTGGAAGGAGCCTTCAGGCAGACACCGTCAGAAGGTCCAGGCGGCGGCGGTTAGGCAGCAGGTAATCCAGGTGGATTCAGAAGGAAGGAAGGAGGTAGCACAGCGTGCAACTCCCAGCTAGCAGATCAGGTACAGGACGAGATATACAAGCAAGGTAGTCACGTCCAGGAAAGCTATTTAAACCCGGCGGGCGGGACCAACAGGCGGTGATGTCACAGGAACCAGTATGGCCGAATGAAGCCAGGCTTAAGGGCAACAGTAAGGGCAAAGTCCGGAACACAGCAGAATAGGAACGATGCTTACATTATTCCCCCCTTAAAGAATGTCCTCCGGACAATCTTCGACCAGGCTTGTCCGGGTACCTTAGATGAAACTGCTCCAGCAGCCGCGGAGCACAGATATTCTCCACCGGTTCCCAGGAATTCTCCTCGACAGAGTATCCTTGCCACTTGACCAGGTATTGCAGCTTCCTTCTGAAGATCCGTGAATCCAGAATCTTCTCCACGACATATTGTTCATGTCCATCAACGAGCACTGGAGCTGGAGGAGAGGAAGTACGCCCTGGGAAGGAATTTGGTACAACTGGCTTTAGTAGGGAAACATGGAACACCGGGTGAACCTTCCAGGCAGGGGGCAATTTCAGACGCACCGCTACCGAATTCACTAGAGCCACGATCTTGTATGGCCCTACAAACTTCTGTCCAAGCTTGACAGTCGGTGCCCTCACCCTCAGATTCTTGGTAGACAACCAGACCGTATCTCCCACCTTATACACCGGAGCCGGCCTCCTGGTACGATCTGCTGCTCTCTTATACCTCTCCTGCGCTGTCGTCAAGGTGGTCTTTAGAGCTTCCAAATTCTGCTGTAAGAAGGAAAGATGGTCAGACACAGCAGGCACTGCAGCCTCCTTGGGGAACTGCGGCAAGATGCTTGGGTGGTAACCCTGATTAGCAAAGAACGGTGACTGCTTAGTCGAGGAGTGCTGCGAGTTGTTATATGTGAACTCTGCCAGGGGAAGCAGATCTACCCAATCGTCCTGCAGATGACTTAAGTAGCAACGGAGGTACTGCTCCAGGGTCTGATTCGTACGTTCCGTCTGTCCATTGGTCTGTGGATGGTAAGCCGAAGACAGACTTACTCTAATATCCAGAGCCGCGCAGAAACACCTCCAGAACCTAGACGTGAACTGCACCCCACGATCCGAGATCACCTCATCTGGGACCCCGTGCAGACGGACCACCTCTTGAATCAACAAGTCTGCAGTCTGTTTTGCTGTGGGTAATCCAGCGCAAGGGATAAAGTGTGCTGCCTTAGTGAGGCGGTCCACGACCACTAGAATGGTGTTCTTACCCTTGGAGACCGGTAGTTCAACAATAAAGTCCATTGAGATGGATCTCCAGGGACGAGATGGTATAGGCAAGGGTTGTAACAACCCGGAAGGTGACGCACGAGGCGTCTTGAACCGAGCACATACCTCGCAGGATGACACGTATCCCTCCACGTCCTTCCGGTACGAAGGCCACCAGAAGTACCGAGCCAGGAACTCTTGGGTCTTCGTTATTCCACGATGTCCCCCAATCTTAGAATCATGGATCAGTCGGAGGACTTCAAGTCTTGTCACTTCTGGTACATACAGCCGATTCTCCTGTAACCACACTCCTCCACTGAAATTTAGGCTTACTTCGGGGGTAGGTTGCCTTAGCAATGGATCTGCTGCGTATGCTGCTTTGATCTCAGACAGAAGATCCTGATGATGGATTGCAGAGATGAAATGAGCGGGAGACACAACAGTACTAGGAGACGACTCAATCACTTCCTCAGGAGCAGCAATCCTAGATAGCGCATCTGCCTTACCATTCCGTGCCCCCGACCTGTAGGAGATGATGAAGTTGAATTGGTTTAGAAACAAGCTCCAACGTGCCTGACGTGGGTTCAAACATCTTACGGACTGCATGAATTCCAAGTTTCGGTGGTCGGTAAGAACTGTAATTGGAGTTGAGGACCCCAGCAGCAAGTGTCTCCACTCCTTGAATGCCGTCACAATCGCCAGTAACTCCTTGTTCCCTACGTCATAGTTCTTCTGCGCCGGGGAAAGCTTCTGAGAAAGAAAGGCACAAGGATGAAGAACTGCCTTCTCACCTCCTCTCTGTGACAACACTGCGCCGATGGCGACATCCGATGCGTCCACCTCAAGAGTAAAGCTCAGGTCTGGGTCTGGATGTCTTAAGATGGGAGCCGACACAAATTTGCCCTTCAGCCGTGTGAACGCCTCCTGGGCTTGCGGAGTCCACCGGAACGGTACCCCCTTCTTAGTCAGTTGGGTGATGGGTGCCACAATCTCAGAGAAGTTACGGATGAAGCGCCTATAGAAGTTGGCGAATCCCACAAACCTCTGAACTTCTTTCACCGATCCTGGCGCTGGCCACTCCTGGATCGCTCTGGTCTTTTGATCGTCCATCTGGAGACCCTGTGGAGAGATGACATAACCGAGGAACTGCACTGTTGCCCTGTGGAACTCGCATTTCTCCAATTTGATGTAAAGATGGTTATGCAGCAGGCGTTGCAGCACTGTCCTCACGTGGAGCCGATGTTCCTCGAGATCACTGGAAAAGATTAAAATGTCATCGAGATACACAACCATAAATACATCAAGCACATCTCGGAAAATGTCATTAACAAAATGCTGAAAGGTTGCAGGAGCATTTCGTAGTCCGAACGGCATGACCCGTGACTCGAAGTGTCCATAACGACAGCGGAAGGCCGTCTTCCACTCATCTCCAGACCGAATTCTCACGAGATTGTAGGCTCCCCGAAGATCCAGTTTGGTGAATATCTTAGCCTGCTTCACCCTCTCCAGTAGTTCAGAGATTAAGGGTAGCGGGTGCCGATTCATGACCGTTACCTTGTTTAAATCACGGTAGTCCATGCAAGGACGCAGACCCCCGTCCTTTTTCTTCACGAAGAAGATTGGTGCACCTGCAGGAGAAGTAGACGGTCGGATGAAGCCCTTGGCGAGATTCTCGTCGATGAAGTCCTTCAAGGCCTTTAATTCAGGACCAGACAAAGGGTAAATACGCCCGAATGGGATCTCCGCCCCAGATACCAGTTCTATCGGGCAATCATAAGGCCGGTGGGGAGGTAACATATCTGCCCTCTTCTTGTCACATACCTCTGCCAGATCCTGATACTCCGGTGGTAATTGTCCCTCAGTCGTAGCTACTACCTTGGGGATAGCAGCGACCTTAGGAATAGCGGGGTTGCTGTTAGAACTTGGAGGGAACTGCACTTCCCTGGTCTCCCAGTTGATGCGAGGATTCTGAACCTGGAGCCAAGGTAACCCCAGGATAATAGGGAAGTGAGGAGAAGATATTAGTAAAAAGGACAAATGTTCCACATGTTCCTCTCCAATGCATACCTTCACCGACTCAGTCTCCATGGTTACCGGTCCAGATGTAAGTGGCGACCTGTCTACTGTCTCCATCAAGACTGACGACTCCCTCTTCACTGCCCTGATTCCATGCTTCCTTGCAAACGCGATATCCATGAAGTTCCCACTGGCCCCGGAGTCCAACATGGCGGCGCTCTCGACACACTGACCCTGGAAGCAGACCCTCAAGGATAGGTAATAGTGGGAATTCTTCTTAGTAGCGGAGTAGGAGGAAACGACGGATGTCATCGAGATCACCACTGCGTTCAATGGAAGAGATGCCAGCGAATTCATATCGGCAAAGTCCAGGTCTCTCTGATTGTCTCTGCCCCCCGAATTGTTCAGATCTAGGACGCAGGACTCCCCCGCCTCGGAGTTACAATCAATGATAGCTGCAGCCGTCTTACGTCTCCTGACTGGACACTCGGAGATGAAGTGACCGGTCCCCCCGCAGTAGAAGCACAGGTTTTCCTTAAAGCGATGCTCCTTGCGGGCATCAGGAGGATTTCTACGTACGGCATCCACCTGCATCGGTTCGGGCTCGGGCTCGGGATTCCTCCTGCTGGTGACATCTCTGGAGGGAGAAGAGAACGGAACAGTGTTATTAAACCGTAGATCAGACCAGCGCTCCTGTCTGCGCTCGGAGAGTCGATTGTCAATGCGGATGCAGTGATTGATGAAGTCCCCAAGAAGCACGGGCGAGTCCCCGCGTGCCAGTTCATCCTTAACTGCCGTAGACAATCCCCTGCGGAAGATGGCCTGCTTGGCTGCCCCGTTCCAGGTGGTGTCTAAAGCCCATCTACGGAAGTCCAATGCATACTCCAGCACCGAACGCTTCCCCTGCCGAAGGGTCAGCAGCGTCGTCTCAGCAGTATTAGCTCGGTTCGGGTCATCAAACATCTGCGTCATTGCGGCAATGAAATTGTCCATAGAGTTAAGCAGGGGGTCGTCGGTCTCAATCAAAGGGTTGGCCCATGCGAGCGCCTTACCAGACAGCAGCATGACTATAGTCAGAACTTTGGAGCGTTCAGTAGTGAACTGTGGGGCATGAGCAGCAAAGAAGATCCGGCACTGGTTCAAAAATCCTCGGAATTTATCCCTCTCACCAGCGAACCGGAAGGGTGGAAGCTTCGGGAAGGTCGGTGTAGTATCCCGGGCAGCACCTGCTACCTGCGCGGCTGGGGCCTGTTCCAGAGCAGCAATCCGATCGAGCTGCATAGGAATCGCTTGCTCCAACGCCAGAACACGATCACCCTGAAGAGGAGCTGCTTGTTCCAGCGCCGTAATCCGATTTGCCAGTCGTTGCAACTGTGCCTCTGCTGCCCCGGCGTTGTGTTCGATACGTTGCTCCAGCGTGTCCAGCTGGGTCCTAATACCTGCCACATCCTGCCGTATCAAAGCAAGCTGCTTGCTTACACGTTTCTCCAGGGACTCTACACCTGCGGTCTCCATATTGGTGGCTTGTATATCCTGTAATGATGTATAGTAGGTTTCTATGAAGACAGTGGCTAGATGATAGAGTCACAGACACAGGTATACGTGAAAGTAGTTTGTATTAAACAAGCAGCACAGAACAGCACAGGTGCTGGCGGAGCCAGACAATGACAGCAGTGGTAACAGCAGCAGAACTCAGTCCAGTAGATAGCAAGTTGCACACCAGCACTATGTAGATGTAAGCAGACACAGTCTTAAGAATGCAGGCAAGGACAGTCACTTAGCCCTCTCCCTTGCGGGAGGGGAATCTTCGAGCACAGTGCAGTGGCAGAGAAAGTCACTAGGTAATTGATACTGAATGTGTAAAGGTAGCAGGGATAAGTCTCTCAGGTGAAACGCACACAGCAGTCAAGATCTTCAGCGCATACCGTGAGTGCTGTAGGAGCGGTGAGCGGTGGAGGCAGGGCTGGAAGGAGCCTTCAGGCAGACACCGTCAGAAGGTCCAGGCGGCGGCGGTTAGGCAGCAGGTAATCCAGGTGGATTCAGAAGGAAGGAAGGAGGTAGCACAGCGTGCAACTCCCAGCTAGCAGATCAGGTACAGGACGAGATATACAAGCAAGGTAGTCACGTCCAGGAAAGCTATTTAAACCCAGCGGGCGGGACCAACAGGCGGTGATGTCACAGGAACCAGTATGGCCGAATGAAGCCAGGCTTAAGGGCAACAGTAAGGGCAAAGTCCGGAACACAGCAGAATAGGAACGATGCTTACAGGCTCATTTACGATGACCCTGACCGACTGGCTCTAGCGGAATCTAAAATCCGCGCCCTCCGCCAGGGGGAGCGCTTGGCAGAAGACTATTGTTCGGAATTTCGCCGCTGGGCTGTAGACACACAGTGGAATGACCCAGCACTGCGGAGCCAGTTTATTCATGGGGTATCAGGGAGGGTGAAACAAGCCCTCCTGATGTATGAGACTCCGGCATCATTGGAGTGTGCCATGAGTTTGGTGATACGTATTGATCGCCGTTTTCGTCAGGGGGCACAGGAGACGCTACCTCTGGGGGAAAACAGAGGTGCAGGTGTGGTTGAAGTAGATGAGTCCCCTGAACCTATGCAGATTGCTGGCGTGGCACAGGTTCAGCCTCGCGCTCCGGGAGTCCGGAAGCCCGGAGCATGTTTCTACTGTGGTAAAGGAGGTCATTATGTTAACGTTTGCCCGGTACTACCTAAGAGGGTCACACCGGCGGAAAACTGTTAAGCTCAGAGGGTATGGAGGAGACCCAACTGAGCGTATGCATATCCTCCATGATGGTATCTCAATGTATGCTCCCTGCCAAGGTTATTGTCGCCGGCAGAGAGCTACCTATATCAGTGTTTGTGGATAGCGGTTCCGCCACCAATCTCATAGATGAGGAGTTTGCACACACCGCCGGGTTTAAGATTGAAAAACTTCTTCACCCCATACAGGTGGTGACCATTAATGCTGTTCCCCTCCCTCAAGGGGAGATTACTGAGTTTGTGGCAGAGGTGAAACTCCACATTGGGGTCCTACATTCTGAGTCGGTTACATGTAGGGTCCTCCGTAATCTCCCAGCTCAAATGGTCCTGGGTTTTCCATGGCTGTCCAGGCACAACCCGGTAATTGATTGGAAAACTCAGGACATAGTACAATGGAGTGGTTTCTGCCAAGACAATTGCTTGGCCACATGTGTGTCCGCCGTGACGCCCAGCCTGCCGGAGGCTTTGCAGGATTTCGCGGATGTTTTCTCTGAGAAGGGTTGCTCAGAACTGCCTCCACATGGAGCCTATGACTGTGCTATTAGGTTAAAACCCGGGGCCAAATTACCTAAGGCTAGGATGTTTAATATTTCTGGTCCTGAGAGACAAGCTCTGAAAGACTACATCGCGGAGAGTCTGAGCAAAGGTCACATCCGGCCTTCGTCCTCGCCTGTAGCCGCGGGGTTCTTCTTCATTAAGAAGAAAGATGGGGGGTTACGCCCGTGTCTGGATTTCCGAGAGTTAAACCAGATTACTATCCGTGATCCCTACCCAATGCCGTTGATCCCGGATTTGTTCAACCAGGTAGCGGGGGCGAAATGGTTTTCCAAGCTGGATCTCTGGGGTGCGTATAACCTCATAAGGGTCCGTCAGGGGGATGAGTGGAAGACGGCGTTTAACACTCCTGAGGGTCATTTTGAGAGTCTGGTTATGCCGTTTGGGTTGACCACCGCGCCTGCCGTTTTCCAACATTTTATTAATGATGTCTTTGCTCATGTCCTGGGGAGATTTGTGATTGTATACCTGGATGATATCCTCATTTATTCTAGCGATCGGGACACTCATTTGGAGCATGTTAGGCAGGTGTTACAGTTGCTCCGGGAGAACCAGCTCTATGCTAAGCTGGAAAAATGTTTATTTTTTGTCCAGGAGTTGCCCTTTTTGGGATATATTGTGTCCGCAGCCGGTTTTAAAATGGACACCGCTAAGGTGCAAGCGGTGTTGCAATGGGAGAGGCCGGAGAGTCTGAAAGCACTCCAGCGGTTCCTTGGGTTTGCGAATTATTATAGGAAATTTATAAAACACTTTTCGACTGTCGCCAAACCGCTCACGGACATGACAAAAAAGGGTGCCGATCTGGCGAACTGGCCTGAGGTGGCTATACGTGCATTTGAGCGTCTGAAGAATAGTTTTGCTTCAGCCCCCATTCTGGTGCAACCAGACGTGTCTAAACCTTTTGTGGTAGAGGTTGATGCGTCGGAGGTGGGAGTGGGGGCAGTACTGTCTCAAGGCTCGTCCTTGAGCGAGATGCATCCATGCGCCTACTTCTCCAAGAAGCTGTCGCCGGCCGAACGGAATTATGATATCGGCAACAGGGAGTTGTTGGCCATCAAACTGGCTTTTGAGGAATGGCGACACTTCTTGGAGGGGGCGGCTCACCAGGTCACAGTTATCACCGACCATAAGAATCTGCTCTACCTGGAGTCGGCCAAGCGTCTGTCTCCTAGGCAGGCTCGCTGGGCATTGTTTTTTACTCGTTTTAATTTTCTTGTGACGTACCGTCCCGGGGCTAAAAACACCAAGGCGGATGCTTTGTCTAGGTGTTTTCCGGGGGGAGAACCTCGGGAAGAGCCAGTACCCATCCTCCAGAAAGGGGTAGTGGTCTCGGCTCTCACGACTGAGGTAGAGGCGGAGATTGCCGAGGCCCAAGAGGAGGTACCACCAGGACTTCCCGCCAACAAATCATTTGTACCCCTGCATCTTCGGCTTAAGGTGTTGAAGGAACACCACGATTCGGTACTGGCTGGTCACCCAGGGGTGAAGGGCACCTTAGAGCTGGTATCGCGTCGCTTCTGGTGGCCCAAAATCCGGCAGGACGTGGTCTCATACGTGGCAGCTTGCATCACGTGCGCTAGGGCTAAGTCACCCCGAACCCGTCCTGCTGGCACGCTACAGCCTCTGGGGGTACCCAATAGGCCATGGACAGAAATCTCCATGGATTTTATCACTGACTTGCCAGCCTCGGCAGGGAACACGGTCATCCTGGTGGTGGTTGACCGTTTTTCAAAGATGGCGCATTTTGTGGCGTTGTCCTCTTTGCCCAATGCTAAGACGTTGGCTCAGGTATTTGTGAAGGAGGTGGTCAGACTCCACGGAGTATCGTCTGACATAGTATCTGATAGGGGTACACAATTTGTGGCGAGGTTTTGGAAAGCTTTTTGCTCAAGGTTGGGGATCAAGTTGTCACATTCATCGGCGTTTCATCCACAGTCTAATGGACAAACTGAGCGCATGAACCAAAATCTAGAACAGTATTTACGATGCTTTGTGTCCGACAACCAGGAGGAGTGGTCTACTTTCCTTCCTCTGGCCGAATTCGCATTAAATAATCACCGCCAAGAGTCATCAGGAGAGTCTCCATTCTTTTGTGTGTACGGTCAACATCCTCAGTTTTGTACCTTACGTCAGGGTGACTCCGGGGGTGTCCCGGAGGAGGATCAGCTAGAAGCCCAATTGTCATCAGTCTGGAGGCGGGTGAAACAGCGTTTGTTGAGCATGAGTGCCAGGTACAAACGGGTGGCTGACAGTAGACGCGTGCCAGGTCCGGACCTGTGTGTGGGTGAATGGGTGTGGTTAGCGACTAAAAATATAAAACTCAAAATCCCTTCTTTAAAACTGGGTCCAAGGTTTATTGGGCCTTTTAGGATTTCTGCCATCATTAACCCAGTGGCTTATCGGTTGGAACTTCCTGCGGTGTACAGAATACATAACGTTTTTCACAGGGCTTTATTGAAAAAGGTGGTAGGCTTGGTGGACACGACGCCGATGCCACCTCCAGTCATGGTGGATGGCGAGTTAGAGTTCGAGGTCGCCAAGGTAGTGGACTCTCGAGTAGTACGCCGTACTCTTCAGTATTCGGTGCACTGGCGGGGGTATGGTCCAGAGGAGAGGTCTTGGGTTCCAGCCTCAGACATACATGCGGATCGGCTGGTCAGTTCTTTTCACCGTCGTCATCCGGACAAGCCAGGTCCTATGAGTCTTGAGGGCCCTGGGGTCCCTCGTAGAAGACGGGGTACTGTCATGTCGGACGCTGTTCACACCACAGCATCCGGCAGGCAGAGGTAGTTCCACCTCCAGCCACTATAGCCTCAGTGGCGCCGGCCTGATCTTCAGGCTCTCGGGGGTTAATCCTGCTGGAGACCAGGTTGGATGGTTAGTCACGCCCACGGTCTTTAAATAGTCATGCTGGCCTATGGGCGTCGCCGATTATAGCTTGTGTTTCATACCAAGTGGTTCCGGTCTGGAGTGGAGGTGTTCGAGAGAGAAAGATTCATATCTGGTGTCGTATGATCCGTCGTTATCCTTTCTCCTTCCCATATTTGTGTTTAGTTGTGCCCTGTTCACATTACTGTTTATTCCTGTGTGTGTGCGGCGCAGTGCAGTTTAAGTTCTCCCTGTCTGTCATTATTTGTTGGGAGCTTTGGTGGTGTGTCTTCTCACTGGGTGGAGGGTGGAGGGTTAAGTGCAGGGCTGAGCAGGAGATAAGGAAAGGTCGGAGGCTCAGGCATTTGCACCTTCAGCAAAAACCCTGGGTTGAGGGTCAGACAAGGTTTCCCCTAGTAGAGGGACACCACAGGGGCCCCGGGTATTTCAGCCTTAGTTGAACTAAGCCCCCGTGACAGCACCTCTGTGTGTCGAGCCAGTGGATGAAACTCGGCACAAACAGGGAGCAGAGGCAGCGCCTCAGCACAAGGCAAGACCACTATGGCCCAAATGTGGCAAAGTTTTGTGTGTCCGCCACAATTGTCTACACCATCACTTACGGCTCCAGTCAGCAGGAGGCAACGTTTCCGTCAGATGGTGACAGACTACATGTCTTGCCCTGTGAGTGTACTCCCAGATGGCTCTTCCCCCTTCAAGTTTTGGGTCTCTAAGCTGGATACATGGCCAGAGCTTAGCCAGTATGCATTGGAGGTGCTGGCTTGCCCTGCTACCAGTGTATTATCGGAACGCGTCTTTAGTGCCGCAAGTGGTGTACTAACAGACCGTCGCACGCGACTTTCTTCCGATAACGTCGACCGGCTTACTTTTCTGAAAATGAACAAGGCCTGGATCTCCCCAGAATTTGCCAGTCTTCTTCCCGACTAAATAATTGGTTGGCAACTGTATCCAGGTCTCCTGTTGTGTTCATGTTTCTACCACCTGAACTATAATCCCTGGGCTTCAACACAGCCAGTTGTCGCTCAGATGTGTCGTCTGCACAGAGAAAAACACTAGCTCCTGTGTTAGTGGGGTTCAGTAACGCCAGCTGCTCCCCTGCTGTGTGGACGGCAAAGTCTCCTGCTCCATCCACATTCAAACTACTACTGATTTTTAACCCTGCTCCACTTAGGCCTCTGGCTCCACTGTCTCTAGTATTTCCCCTGGCCTCCAACCCCGCCAGTGACAGCTCTTAAGTGGCGTCTGCATAATCCACACTTGTTCCAGTGTTACTTGGCCTCAGTCACGTCAGTTGATCCCCTGATGTGTGTCCGGCAAGGTCTCCTGCTCTGTCCACATTCCCATTACTAGTAGTGTGAATGAGGACAGAGCAGGAGACCTTGCCGGACACACATCAGGGGATCAACTGACGGGACTGAGCCCAAGTAACACAGGAACAAGTGTGGATTGTGCTGACACCACTTCAGAGCTGTCACTGGCGGGGTTGGAGGCCAGGGGAAATACTAGAGACAGTGAAGCCGGAGGCCATAGTGGAGCACGGTTCCAATCAGTTGTAGTCTACTACCTCTATAAAACGTGCTGCAAGTTGGCCTCAGCCAGCTCCATGCCTCATCCTGGGCTCCAACAACGTCAGTTGGTGTTCAGAAGTGCCGTATTCGCAGAGAAACACACACTAGCTACTGTGTCTGTGGGGTTCAGTAATGCCAGCTGTTCCCCTGCTGTGTAGATGGCAAAGTCTCCTGCTGCCTCCACATGCCAACACCATCAGGCCTCAGCCTGCTCCATGCCTCATCCTGGGCTCCAACAACGTCAGTTGGTGTTCAGAAGTGCCGTCTTCACAGAGAAAAACACACTCGCTACTGCGTCTGTGGGGTTCAGTAATGCCAGCTGTTCTCCTGCTGCCTCCACATACCAACACCATCAGGCCTCAGCCTGCTCCATGCCTCATCCTGGGCTCCAACAGCGCCAGTTGGTGTTCAGAAGTGCCGTCTTCACAGAGAAAAACACTCGCTACTGTGTGGAGTTCAGTAATGCCAGCTGTTCCCCTGCTGTGTAGACGGCAAAGTCTCCTGCTGCCTCCACATGCCAACACCATCAGGCCTCGGCCTGCTCCATGCCTCATCCTGGGCTCCAACAACGCCAGTTGGTGTTCAGAAGTGCCGTCTTCACAGAGAAAAACACACTCGCTACTGTGTCTGTGGGGTTTAGTAATGCCAGCTGTTACCCTGCTGTGTAGACGGCAATGTCTCCTGCTCCATCCACATGCAAACTACTACAGATTTGTAACTTTGCTCCACTTAGGCCTCTGGCTCCACTGTCTCTAGTATTTCCCCTGGCCAACAACCCCACCAGTTACAGCTCTGAAGTGGCGTCTGCACAATCCACACTTGTTCCTGAGTTACTGTAGCTCCCTCCCGTCTGTTGATCCCCTGATGTGTGTCCGGCATGGTCTCCTGCTCTGTCCACATTCACATTACTAGTAGTGTGAATGAGGACTGAGCAGGAGAGCTTGCCAGACACACATCAGGGGATCAACAGACGGGACTGAGCCACAGTTACACAGGAACAAGTGTGGATTGTGCAGACGCCACTTAAGAGCTGTAACTGCCGGGGTTGTTGGCCAGGGGAAATACTAGAGACAGTGGAGCCGGAGGCCATAGTGGAGCACGGTGACAATCAGTAGTAGTCTACAACCTCTATAAAACCTGCTGCAAGTTGTCCTCCGCCTGCTGCATGCTTCATCCTGGGCTACAACACAGCCAGTTGTAGCCTGGAAGTGCCGTCCGCACAGATATAAACACTCGCTCCTGTGTTAGTGGGGTTCAGTAACACCAGCTGTTTCCCCTGCTGTGTGGACGGCAAAGTCTCCTGCTGCCTCCAAACTCACACTACAACGCTTTTTCTCCTCGCTCCAAGTAAGCCTCAGCCTGCTCGGAGCATTGATCCTGGGCTACAACAAAGCCAGTTGTAGCCTGGAAGTGCCGTCCACACAGATTGAAACACTCGCTCCTGTGTTAGTGGGGTTCAGTAATGCCAGCTGTTCCCCTGCTGTGCGGATGGCAAAATCTCATGCTGCCTCCAACATCACACTACATGTTATTTTCCACTTGCTCCAAGTAGGCCTCAGCCTGCTCGGAGCATTGATCCTGGGCTTCAACACAGCCAGTTGTAGCTTGGAAGTGCCGTCCGCACAGATAGAAACACTCGCTCCTGTGTTAGTGGGGTTCAGTAACGCCAGCTGTTCTCCTGCTGTGCGGATGGCAAAGTCTACAGCTGCCTCCAACATCACACTACTACTGACTTTTAACCGTGGTCCACTTAGGCCTCTGGCTGTACTGTTTCTAGTATTTCCCCTGGCCTCCAACCCCCCCAGTCGCTGCTCTGATGTTTCGTCTGCACAATCCACACTTGTTCCTGTGTTACTGGGGCTCAGTCACGTCAGTTGATCCCCTGATGTGTGTCCGGCAATGTCTCCTGCTCTGTCCCCATTCCCATTAATAGTTGTGGGTATGTGGACAGAGCAGGACACCTTGCCGGACACACATCAGGGGATCAACTGAGGTGACTGAGCCCCAGTAACTCAGGAACAAGTGTGGATTGTGCAGACAACTCTGCAGAGCAGCAACTGGCATGGTTGGAGGCCAGGGGAAATACTAGAGACAGTAGGGCCAGAGGCCAAAGTGGAGCACGGTTACAATCAGTAGTTGTGTACAACCAATATAAAACTCGCTCCAATTTGGCCTCAGCCTGCTGCATGATTGACCCCTGGGCTTCAACATCGCATGTTGCTGCTCAGAAGTGTGTTTGCCACGGGTACTCCCTCCTGCCCAGCCGGGTTCCAGCACAGTCAGCTGTTTCTCGGCAGAGCCTTTGGCCTAGGTGCCTCCTTCTCGGTATCCGAGATCCAGCAATGTCTGCTGGTCCTTGTTAGTTCTTTTTAGCACAGGTACCTCCTGCTTAGAAACAGTGTTCTAGCACCGTCAGCTGGTCCACGGTTGTCCCATTGGCTCTTGTTCCTTCTGCTGCCCCTCCGGGTTCCAGCACCGTCAGCTGGTCCTCGCTAGTGTCATTTGCTCTTGCAGCTTCTGCTACCCATCCGGGTTCCAGCACCGTCAGCTGGCTCTCGGCAGAGCTTTTGGCCTAGGTGCCTCCTTCTCGGTATCCGCGTTCTAGCAACGTCTGCTGGTCCTTGGTAGTGCTTTTTAGCACAGGTACCTCCTGCATAGAAACCGTGTTCCAGCACCGTCAGCTGGTCCACGGTTGTGCCATTGGCTGTTGTTCCTTCTGCTGCCACTCTGGGTTCAAGCACCGTCAGCTGTTTCTCGGTAGTTCCATTGACTCTTGTAGCTAATGCTACCCATCCGGGTTCCAGCACCGTCAGCTGCTTCTCAGAAGTGTCTTTGGCACGGGCACTCCCTCCTGCCCAGCCTGGTTCCAGCATGCCTGCTGTTTCCGGGTAGTGTCAACGTCACTTTGCCACCAATACGTTGTCCTGTCGTGTTGTGGTCGGGTTAGCCAAGTCTATGGTGCCTGCAGTTTTGGTGCTTCCTATGTGGGCTATGGGTTCTGGTAATAAAGGCTGGTTCCGTAGTGCCAATAGGACAAGCACCCCCTGTAGGACTGTGGGTTTCGGTAACTGCGGCCGGCTCACGGCCTTGCAACTTTGTTTTTTTCCTGGGTACCTTCTGCTACCCATCCGGGTTCCAGCACCGTCAGCTGGTTCTCGGCAGAGCCTTTGGCCTAGGTGCCTCCTTCTTGGTATCCGAGTTCCAGCAACGTCTGCTGGTCCTTGGTAGTGCTTTGTAGCACAGGTACCTCCTGCTTAGAAACCGTGTTACAGCACCGTCAGCTGGTCCATGGTTCTCCCATTGGCTCTTGTTCCTTCTGCTGCCCCACCGGGTTCCAGCACCGTCAGCTGGTCCTCGCTAGTGTCATTTGCTCTTGCAGCTTCTGCTACCCATCCGGGTTCCAGCACCCTCAGCTGGTTCTTGGCAGTGCCTTTGGCCTAGGTGCCTCCTTCTTGGTATCCGAGTTCCAGCAACGTCTGCTGGTCCTTGGTAGTGCTTTGGAACACAGGTACCTCCTGCTTAGTAACCGTGTTCCAGCAACGTCAGCTGGTCCACGGTTGTGCCATTGGCTCTTGTTCATTCTGCTGCCCCTCCGGGTTCCAGTACCGTCAGCTGGTTCTTGGCAGTTCCTCAGCCTTCTTGTACCTTCTGCTACTTTTCCAAGTTCAAGCTTGTGGAAATGGTTTTTGATTCTCACTCTGGATCTCCCTGACAATGACCCTGAAGACGACGACCCTGAAGACCACACAGAAGAATACCTAAAAGATGACCCTGAAGAAGATGACCAAGAGGACAAAGAACAGGAAGACAACCACCAAGATGCAGAACAACAAGAGACGGAAGACCAAGAAGCATAAAAACCAAAAGCAGAAGAACATGAAGCATAAGACTAAAAATCAGAGCAAATGATATTATCTAATTTATAAGCAGAAGAAGACTAAGCAGTGTATGGGGGTGAGTCCGTTCCTCCTCGTGGTGCCCCTGGAAAAGGCCTGCTGCTGCAGGCCAAACTGAACGCGGACAAATCCTTTTGTAAATCTTTTGTGACAGACTGAACGGAAGGTGTAATCTTCAAACTTTTATAGATAACAACTACAGGAATGCCTGACACAAATAAGAATATGATGAAGAAGTAGAATATGAAGAAGAATAAAAGAAGAAGAAGATACTGCTGCTGCTGAAGATGATGAAGGAGAAAGTGTGGGAGAAGTAAAAAAGAAGGTGAAGAGCATGGAAGTAGTGAAACATACATATCTGACAAAAAATTAAAGACTTTAACATAGTCAATATCTTTGTAACTACAAACGTCTTTAAAAAAAAAAAAAATCCTGCTATTCCATTTGATTGGGCTAAAGCTCTATCTCTTTTATGTCTCCTACACCTCCCACAATACATTCTACATTATTAGTTGTTTTTCTCCATGTAGAATTAACCGACAGGGAAAGAAAGGGTTTTTTTAAATTCCGATATTTCTGTTCCATTGACTTGAATGGGACTTCCGGGATCGGAATCGGCGATACCCGATACTTTTTTTTTAGATCGGCCGATCCATTCCGATGCGATATTTTTCAGTATTGGGTGGTATTGCTCAACACTAGTTATCAATCTTCTGTTTGCCTGATTTTTCAAAGTCTATAGCTGAGATGAGTGAAGAGGGAGAAGATGCTGGGGGATGGAGGAGAGAATTGAAAGTGTTGAATAGCTGTTTAGGGATGTGAGACAGGGAGGAGATGAGAAATAGGTTTGTTTTGCTGCAGCGAGTTTGGCCTTGAAAGTAGTGAGGAACTGCTTGAATGCGATGAAGTGCTCGTTGGAGTGAGATCTTTTCCATCTCTGCTTAGCAACCCTAGAAGCCCGCCTCAGTTCTTTGGTCAGGCTGGTGCGCCAGGGCTGTCTGATTATGCGAGCTTTGGTATGTGTGAGGGGCAACCGATTCCAGATCTGCAGCTGTTGTGGTATTATATAGAATGGCAGCGGCATCAGCATTGTGTAGGGAACTTACAGTGAGTGTAGATTGAGGTGTTTAAGATTTCTGCGAGGGTGTGCAAGTTTGTGGGGTGGGTATTGTGGACCTGGAGAGGAGAGGGAAGAGAATGTAAGTAGGTTGTGGTGAGGAAGAGGTGAGTTAGAGAGGTTGGATAGGGAAGAGAGGTGGGTGAAGATGAGGTCCAGTGTGTGACCATCTTTATGAGTGGCTGCAGAAGACCATTGATTGAGGCTGAAGGAGGAAGTGAGAGAGAGAAGTTTAGTGGCAGCTGAGAGGGAAGTGTCAATGGGGATTGTTGTGTCCCACCAATGAGAACAACCTGTAATGTATATTCTCTGTTGATTTTTTTTCCTCCAATCAGCAAAATTCCCTGTTGTTGCTAGGTAGAATTAGACTGTGTGAAGATTTTCCCTATGTCCCTCCCGTAGTTGAGCTCTGTATTAGGTTGCTCCTCTCTTCTTCAGTTTAGCTTACAGCAGCCATTCCTCAAGACGCATGTGTACTGCCCTGTACAGATTAATCCTTTTTATCTACTGTTCATTGTAAACTAATACAAGATTTTGGAAGAAAATAGCATTGTTTCACCTGGTCTTTCTACAGTTGCATTGATAGTGGAGTTAACCTATCTGCGGAAGCCTGGTGGTACGAGTTATACAATTATCTAGGAACCTGATAATTAGAATGCTTGGGATTTGCAGCCATCAGGATGAGGCAGAATAGGGATGTTGAAGTTGCCCAAGATTATAGTGGGGATATCAGCGGAAAGGAAATGAAGTAGGCAGGTGATAAAGTGGTCAAAAAAGGTGGTGGCTGGCCCTCTAGGGTGGTAAATGACAGCCAGTTGGAGGTGAAGTAGATGCACATAGCGTGCACCTCAAAGGAAGAGAGGGTAATGGAGGGTGGGATTGGGGTGAAGGAGCAGTTATCTGAGGAAAAACCAACTCCTCTGCCATGCTTGCAGCTGGGGCGGGGTGTGTGGGAAAGGTGGAATCCACCATACAAAAGTGCTGCAGGAGAGGCTGTGAGCCAGGTTTCAGTGATGGCGAGGAAGGAAAGTTTGTTAATAATGGATGTAGGAAAGTTTGATGCAGACAGAGCGAGCGTTCCATAGAGCTCCTGTTAGTGGGACTGGGGAAGTGGAGGCCGGGCAAATGTTTATAAGGTTAGAGAGGTTACAGAAAGTTGTGATAGAGCATGGTTGGGAGGTAGATATGACTGTGGAATGTGGTGAGGAGAACCAGGATTTGGAGCAAAAACACCAGCAGCGAGGAGGAGCAGAGAAAGTGTTAGCCCCCTCTTGCGCTTCCTTTTCCCACCTGCTATCTGTGCTTGGAGACAGGATTGTATGTTGAGGAACAGTTCTGAGGAAGAGGCGAGATGGATGGGGAGGATTGAAGAAGAGATGAACAGTTCCTTACTAGGTGTAGGGATTAAGGGGGTTAGCAGAAAGTGAAGGATTATAGGGGTCAGAGTGAAAACAAACAGAAACATTGTTTTCAGTGACTGTATCCAGTTACCTTCAGTTCCCTTCTGGTTCAATTCTGGATTAATTCTGAAGCTTCACACTTGTATGATGCACACTTATGTGATGCACGCTGCAGACTTACGTCTTGCAGACGTATGGTTTGCAATATATTTGCTAGAAAGTGCATTCAGGTTTGAAGGTCTGTGCTCATCTTGGTCAGATAATTAAGAATGAGCCAGATGTATATGATCAAAGCAGTGTAAACAAGGTCATAAATAACACTGGGGTAAAGCAGGGGTTAGTTGAAACATACCGAGTGAATGCTAGAAGCAGAGGTAAGAAAAGTCTGTGTGGAAAGTTGGGTTATATACCTGTAGGGAGAAAAGATAAATGGACATGCTGATTAGAGTGTGATGGTGGCAGATGGCAGGACACACTCTGTATACATCATTCTGGATTAATTCTGAAGCTTTACACTTGTAGTATACACACTTATGTGATACACGCTGAAAATGTCTCCGATCAACCACGCTCTTATATTTGGACCCCATCTTCCTCAAATTATCAAGAACCCCTTGCCACACAGACATAATTGATGATGAAAATCGTGCACGTATTCCAGAAGAACAATTCCTATTAAATTAGCTGATTTGAAGATGAAACTAGTATGCCCCGAAAAACAGGGACTTACCAGTAGACTGATGACAAGTATTTACCGCAAATTCAACTAGAGGTAAGTAGGTAACACAATCCTCCTGATTCTCAGACACAAAAATCCTAAAATAAGTCTCAAGATTTTGGTTAACACATTCAGTTTGCTCATTAGACTGCTGGTGAAATGCTGAAGACATTGACAGATGGACCCCCAAACGAGTGTAAAATACCCTCCTAAATTTGGAAATAAACTGTAGCCCCCAGTCAGACACAATATCGGTAGGGATCCCATGTAACGTTACAATCTTTCTGATGAAAATTTCCGCCAAGTTCTTAGCATTAAGTAAAGCGGGTAGCACAAAGAAATGTTACATTTTACTGAATCAAAATTACAGTATTACCTGCTGACACGGATAGATCAGTGATAGATCAGTCGATCTATAAACGAGTGCAAGGTCTACTGTGAATCGGCAATGGTTGGAGAGACCCAGATGGATGAGTATGAGAAGGTTTAGAACACGTACAGACACTGCAAGCGGCTATATGCTTCCGGACATCCTGATGTACCCATGACCACCAAAAATGCAGAGTAAGAAGATCTGTGGTGGCTTTATTGCCGGGATGCCCGTCCAAGACCAAATCATGATGTTGACTAAGAACTCTCAGATGGAGATTCACAGGCACAGTTTCCCTTAAGGACTGGCAGCAGGGGCGTCCCCCTGAGCCTCAACAACCTCTTTCTCAAGATCGGAGCATATAGATGCAATAACCATCCCATTTTGTAGTATAGGAACCGGTCCACAATTAGCTCTATCTCCAGGAATACGAGAAAAGGCATCTGCCTTAATGTTCTTGTTCCCCGGCCTATATGTAACAAAAAAGTTAAACCTGGTGAAGAGCAATGCCCATCTTGCTTGTCGAGGCATTAGATGTTTCGCAGACTCTAGATATGAGATTCTTATGATCTGTGATTATCATAACCAGATGAACTGCCCCTCCAGAAAATGATGCCAGTCTTCAAAGACCCAGTTGATTGCCAAGAGTTCCCTGTTATCAATGTCATAATTTTTCTCTGCAGATGACAGTTTTTTTAGAAAAATCTGCATATGGATGCCATGGAGATGCACCCTGCGACAATACAGCCCACACTTAAGACACATCAATTTCTACAATAAAAGGCTGAGTGATGGCAGGCTAAAGTGTGGAAAAAAGTATTTAGTCAGCCACCAATTGTGCAAGTTCTCCCACTTAAAAAGATGTGAGAGGTCTGTAATTGACATCATAGGCAGACCACAACTATGAGAGTCAGAATGAGAAAACAAATCCAGAAAATCACCTTGTCTGATTTGGCAAGATTTGTTTTGCAAGTTATGGTGGAAAATAAGTATTTGGTCATTAACAAAAGTTCATCTCAATATTATTATTATTTATATAGCACCATTATTTCCATGATGCTGTACATGAGAAAGGGGGTTACATACAAAGTTATAGATATTGTTAACAGTAAACAAATTTAGGCTAGTTTCACATTTGCGTGCGCAATTGAAACGCATGCAAAAAACATGCAAACGCAGCAATTTGTATACACAGCGTACGCATGATGACAAAAACCGCAGCGTTTGCATGCGTTTTTGCATGCATTTGCGTTTTTTTTATGCGCATGCATTCTCTAGGTGTCACATTTCACAGGAGGAAAATCCTTTAAACATCCTCCACCAATGGGACACCAGTGGGAGTGTGTCATGGGATTTATTTATATAGACCCAGTTACAGCTGAATTCTTCAGATTTTGTTGCTTTTTCTTTTGTCAACATGGATCTGCGTTAGAAGAGTTTTCGCTTCAACTTGGATCTGGACATCGCGCTGTCTCAGGCTTTTGCATTTACTTGCCAGCAAGAAAGGCAGAGAGAGAGACAGCGAAGATGGCAGCGGCGTTTGTGGATACATCCAATTATTGAAGTCCGGGAGAGCCGAGGAGCGTACCACACCCTCTACAGCGAGCTCCAGGGAAACCCGGCGAAATTTAGTAACTACACCCGGATGTCCCAACAAAGCTTCATGGATTTGCTTGCTCGTGTTGAAGGAGCCATACGGAGACAGGACACAGCTCCGCATGCGATTCCTCCTGAGGAACAGCGCCTGGTCACATTACAGTATGTAATATTTAAAAACCAATGCCTGCATAATTGTTTTTGTTTTGCCATGTACTATTGCAAAGCCTGCAGAATTATTGTTCTGCCATGTAGTAAACAAAAGCCTGCAGAATTATTGCTATGCCATGTACAAATATTTTTTCATTTCCGTGTTTTGCAAAACCCTATTCATAAATATTAATTTTTTTCTATTTGGCAGATTCCTGGCTACTGGAGAGATCCTATCTTCACTCCACTTCCAGTACCGGCTTGGAATCTCCACCTTGTCGGGAATTGTTGCGGACACCTACCAGGCTTTGTGGGACGTTCTCTGTCCAGAATTTATGCCCCTGCCCACCGCAGAAAAGTTGATGGAAATTGCTGAAAAATTCTGGATAGTCTGCAATTTCCCCAACTGTTTGGGAGCGATTGATGGGAAACGCATCAGGATAACAAAACCCGCAAGAACTGGATCGGAGTACTATAACTATAAAAAGTACTTTTCTACAGTACTCATGGCCATTGCGGATGCAGACTGTCTGTTTGTTGCGGTGGACATTGGGGCATTTGGCCGGGGGAATGACTCCCAGGCTTTTAAGAACTCGGACATGGGCCGTAGGTTGTATGGCAGCCATTTTAATTTCCCTCTGCCACGGCCTCTTCCCCACACCGAAGGTAAGCCACTGCCATTTGTAATGGTTGGGGATGAGGCCTTCCAAATGTGCCAAAACCTGCTGAAACCCTCCTCCAGCCGGGACTTGGACCACACAAGAAAAATATTTAATTACAGACGGACCAGGGCACGAAGAACTGTAGAGTGTGCCTTTGGGATTCTTGTCTCCAGATGGTGCATTCTCGGCACAGTCATTAATATTAAACTGGAAACAGTGGATGAGGTGGTGAAAGCGTGTGTGGTTCTTCACAATTTTGTTATGTCTAAAGAGCACCCTAACTTTGAACTAGCTGCCAACCCATTGCCTGATTTCACTCAGCACCCTCTCAGGTCATCAGTTGAAGTTGGCCAAATGAAGGACCAATTTGCGGCCTACTTTATCTCTGATGTAGGATGTGTGGCATAGCAAGATGAAATGGTGTAAAATTGTTTTCTTGTTCTTATGTTAATAAAAAAACCTGTTTTGATACCTGTACCGAGTGCACTCTGTATACACTCCAATATAATAATCACCCGCCCAGGTGTCCAGTGAATTCAGAATGCTGTTTTTTTGTGCATCCTGACTTTACTAGGAGTCCTGATCAGGTGATTCTACATAGAAAAGTTGTATGACCATCATCTCTCCAGTCTGTGTTCAATAGATTGCAGTGACGGTGGAGATAATACAACAAATATTTATATCACCTAGCCTGATGTTACAAATAGTGATTTTGGGATTACCTAGCATCCTTCACTCTTTAGGACACCTGACCATGTGAGTATAAATATTAGTTGTAATATCTCCACTGTCGCTTCAGTATGCTCGCAGACTGGAGAGATGATAAAGTTTATACAACTTCTACAATCCCCTGGCCTGGTGTCATGCTGAAGTGAGGATGCCCAAAAAAACGCATCCTGACTTCAGAATTTTATGACACCTGGGCAGGTGAATACACATGAGTGAAACTCCAGCATCTCTCCAGTCTGCGTGCAATAGATAATACAGACTGAAGCGATGCTGCAGATGACAACTCATAGGTATACTCACCAGGCCAGGTGTGCTAAAAAATTATGATACCAGGCCAGGGTATTGTAGATATGACGTGTATTTTCTTCATCTTCTATTCGCCACAAACTGAATAGATGATGTGGTTAATTACAAGGTATATCTAGAATCCCCTGGCCTTGTGTCACAAAGAGAAAGATGATGATGGTCAAAACACACCATCAATTTACTCTATACCTGGCAAGGTGAGAATAGATATGCCTTGCACTCACCACTATTCTCTATTCAGTCTGTGCAATATTAGCAGACTGAAGATACAAGTCATATATGTGTTTGACAACACATATCTATAGGACTGACACAAGAAACATGAGTCAGTACTGGAGCTATGTGGTGGCAAAAACACAAAGTGTACGGCGCAGTGTGTATAGGCGGCGAAAGGCAAAGTAGCCAAACAGTATTAGGGGAAAACAAAATTGTACATTTATTTAAAAAAAAAAATTAGTTACTGGTAGCGACGTTTGGGGGAAGATGGTGGCAAGTTGGGGGTGTGGAGGGACAAGGAACGGCTTAATGGCGAGGAAGGGGTTCTAGGGGAAGGGGCGACGAAAAGTTGTGGGGGAAGGGAGCTCAGGGATGGAACTGGAGGCAGGGTGAGACAGTGTGAGGGGGGAGGGTCAGAATTTTTCTCTTTTTGTGTCCATTTTTGTGTCTCCTGTTGGCTGGTGTGTCCTGCCTGAAGCGCCTGCTACTTGTAGACCTCCTGGAGTTGGGTGACCGCCTGCAGCTGGGGGACATCCTGGCAGGATCCTGTAGCTGCTGCATGCTTGAAGTGGTGGTGGAGGTTCTGCCAGGGTCCATGGGTGCAAGTATAGAATGAGGGTCCCCCAGCTGCTGCACGGTGGTGGTGGTGGTACCGGCAGGAGGAGTGGTGGTCCAGGCAGGAGGAGTGGTGGCGGTGGTGGTCCAGGCAGGCAGTGTGGTGACGGTTCAGGCAGGTGGAGTGGTGGCGGTGGTGGTGGTGGTTCAGGCAGGCGGAGTGGTGGCGGTGGTGGTGATCCAGGCAGGCGGAGTGGTGGCGGTCCAGGCAGGAGTAGTGGCGGTGGTGGTTCAGGCAGGCGGAGTGGTGGCGGTGGTCCAGGCAGGCGGAGTAGTGGCGGTGGTGGTTCAGGCAGGCGGAGTGGTGGCGGTGGTGGTTCAGGCAGGCGGAGTGGTGGTCCAGGCAGGAGGAGTGGTGGTCCAGGCAGGAGGAGCGCTTGCCATGGTGGTGGCGGGGGAGTGTCCAGCAGCACTCGGCCTTGGGGTGGTGTACTGGTGTCCAGCATGGCTTGGAATGCAGGTGGCTGTGCAGTGACATGCAGCAGAAGTCGGTAGTGAGGTGAAGCGAGTCAGTGGTGGCACAGTTGGAAATGCCACCACTGACTGCTGCACGTACTGACTCTTCTGCATAGCCTGCATGTAAGCAGTGTTGCAGGCCTGCATCACATTCAGCTGTTGCTCAGGACTAAGGTATTCCGCCATGCCCCATTCTATTTGATGAAAAAAATGGTGCGCTGGTCTGTTGAGGTCGGCTTCCAGATGGTCAAGGCGACGGTCGACAGCCTGGAAGCTATTTTCCATTAGGGTAAAACAGCTTTCCAGTCTGTCTGACAGCCCATTGAGGCCATTCTGAAAGACCGAGCTCAAGTGAAGGAACTCTGGCATGACAGACCTGTCCGAGGCCTTCTGCCGCTGGCGGGAAGTGCCCGCAAAACCAGTGGCAGAGACCTGGGACAGTGGAACACCTGATTGACCAGCTTCCTGGTCTCCAGCTGTCTGTGGGGCCGACCCACAAGCTGCTGCTTGGCTGTCGGATGGCTGGGACGGGTCCGAGGTCGTTCGATGAAGGACCGCTCAAGGACCAGGTTGCAGGGTGCTGCTCCAGGTGCTGTGAAAAGAAAAACATTAATATCATGCATTTACAATAGTTAAAGCGCAAATTCCTGTGGAATAGAAAGACACAGAGTAAAACATAATCCAATAGAACAACAAAATACTTACGCTCTGGTGACAAGGACCGGTCTTAAGAAGGCCAACGCCCGACGGTATCTATATTTGGTTGAGGTCCTTGCACCAGCACCACTGGGATCCCTGCTCTCCTGACGTACTGTACATCAGGTCCTTCATTGAGCGCCAACGGGTTTTGACTTTGTTCACTGTGGAAAAAACAAAATTAGACAATGCACTGTAGGCCGGGATAACACAAATGTGTGTGTGATGCCTTATGCAGCCCCATCATCAGTATACAGCCCATCATCAGTATACAGCAACATCATCATCAGTATACAACATCATCAGTATACAGCCTCATCATCATTAAACAGCCTCATCATCATTATACAGCCTCATCAGTATACAGCCCCATCATCAGTATACAGCCCCATCATCAGCATACAGCCCCATCATCAGCATACAGCCCCATCATCAGCATACAGCCCCATCATCAGCATACAGCCCCATCATCAGTATACAGCCCCCATCATCATCAGTATTCAGCCTCATCATCATCATCAGGTCACTGCCGCATCACACAGCATTTATATACTTACGAAATTCCTTGCGGACCCATGGAGAGGCATTGTCCCAGCCATCCATCAGCGCTGCGGCCACCTCATTCCAGAGCCGCCGGAGCACCACGTTGTCCAAGTGCTGAGGATCACGGCTGTCCCACAACGAGACTCGCTCCTGGACCAACTGGATGAGGTCATCATTGTCCAGGGCGAGCTCTTCATCCTGTTGTGAAGCCTAGAAAAGAAAGAAAAACATTAATCTTGGAAAGATTTGGAAATTAAAAAGATAGAAAAAAATGCATAAAAGAAGCAAGATTGAAGATGAAAAACAGGTCAGAAAAAAGTCAGAAAAAAAAAAGCGTACAATCAGTCAGTCTATACTTACAGGCCGACTCCCGGCCCGCATTTGGACTGGCTGCTCCTGCTGTTCCTCCTCACTTGCCATGGCCGATAAGGTCTGAAAAAGAACAAATTAATTTGGTACATGTGTAGATGCGACAGCGAATACTTACCCCAACTGTAGGGCAGGAAGTTACTCACTTCACGCTCTGCTTTGCCCAGTTCACCACGGGCCGGTCTGTATTCCTCTCCAGAAGACATGCTGCAATAAAAAAAAAAAAAGACATTAGTACAAAATAAATTGAGAAAAAAAGTACAGGCAGATATTAGGTTTAATACGCACATTATTAAATTTGCTGCAAGTCTCCAAAGGGCTTCTCTTCAAAGTATTCTCGCTGCTTCTCTCTTCCAGGCTGGCTGTAGAGTAGTGGACTGCCAGTGGATACACCTTCTTTTATCTACACTACCTTCCAAACAATGTTTCTTTGTTTAGGGGGTGGATTAAACCAGTGTCTAGACATGTTTACTCTAAAAATGCATGCTTTCGAAAGCGCAGGCGTGCGCATGTCCATGCGCTCACCATGCATTCCCATAGACTATAATGCTTTGTTTCGACAAATTCCGTACGCACAGCGAACGCATGCGGTTTTTTTTACGCCCTTGGGCGGAACAAAAAATGCAACATGTTGCGTCGAGCGCATTTAGACGCACACCTGGAAAAAATGCATGCGCATGATAATGCAGATGAACGTGTGCAAGCGCAAGACCATGTGCCCGCCATGTTAAACGTAGGTGCGCATAACGCATGCGACCGATAGCGCACGATGCGCTGCGCAAAAAAAAGCTAACATGAAACCAGCCTTACAATGACAGACTGGTGCAGAGGAGAGAGGACCCTGTCCTTGCGGACTTACATTCTACAGGATAGTGGGGAAGAGACAGAAGGTAGGGGGTGCAGCAGCTCTGGTTGTGATGAGGCGGCAGCTCGGGCGGTGGTGAGGCAGCAGAATGGTTATTGCAGGCTGTAAGCTTTCCTGAAAAGATGGGTTTTCAGGTTCCGTTTGAAGGATCTGAGGGTGGTAGATAACCGGACGTGTTGAGGCATGGAGTTCCAGAGGATGGGGGATATTCGGGAGAAATCTTGGAGGCGGTTATGTGACGAACGAATAAGTGTGGAGGAGAGTAAGAGGTCTTGGGAGGATCGAAGATTATGTGAGGGAAGATATTGAGAGATTAGTTTAGAGCTATAGGGAGGGGACAGGTTGTGGATGGCTTTGTAGGTCAGTGTTAGTAGTTTGAACTGGATTCGTTGGGGAATTCGGAGCCAGTGGAGGGATTTGCAGAGGGGAGAGACAGGGGAGTAGCGAGGAGAGAAGTGGATTAGTCAGGCAGGAAAGTTGAGGACAGACTGGAGTGGTGCAAGAGAGTTAGCAGGGAGGCCATAGAGGAGAGTGTTGTAGTAGTCAAGGCGGGAGATGATGAGGGCATGTACAAGAGTTTTAGTAAATTGAGGGCTGAGGAAGGGACGGATTCTGGAAATATTTTTGAGTTGGTGGCGACAGGAGGTGGCAAGAGTTTGGACGTGTGGTTTGAAGGACAGGGCAGAGTCGAGAGTTACTCCAAGGCAGCCGATTTCAGGTGCGGGACAGAGCGTGATGCTGTTTACCATAATAGATAGATTGGGTAGGGAAGATGCTTGAGATGGAGGAAAGATAATGAGTTCAGTTTTGTCTACATTGAGTTTTAGAAAGCGAGAGGTGAAAAAGGAGGATATGGCTGATAGACATTCCGGGATTCTGGACAGCAGACAGGTGACATCTGGGCCAGAGAGGTAGATCTGAGTGTCATCCGCATACAGGTGGTACTGGAAGCCATGGAACTTTATGAGTTGTCCTAGGCCAAGGGTATAGATGGAAAAAAGTAGGGGCCCCAGGACAGAGCCTTGGGGAACTCCAACAGAGAGAGAGCGGGATGAGGAGGTAGTGTGGGAGAGGGAAATGCTAAATGTGCGGTCAGAAAGGTATGAGGCATTCCAGGACAGGGCAAGGTCTTTGATGCCAAGGGAAGAAAGAATCTGTAACAGTAGGCAGTGGTCGACTGTGTCGAAGGCAGAAGACAGGTCTAGAAGGAGGAGAATAGAGGATTGTCCTTTAGCTTTGGCTGTGAGTAAGTCATTAGTAATTTTGGTCAGGGAAATCTCAGTGGAATGATGGGGATGGAAACCAGATTGTAGATTGTCAAAGAGCAAGTTAGATGAGAGGAGGGAGGAAAGTTCAGTGTGTACGTGCTGCTCCAGGTACCAGAAGTTAGTGATAGGTTGAAGAGATGGGTTAGGGGTGGGATAAGTGTGGAAGTGAGGTTGGGGAGGAGGTGGGATGGGGTCTAGTGCACAAGTGGTGAGGTGTGATTTGGAGAGGAGACAATTAGACAGAGGTTATGGGGTTTGGGAATTGGTCTGGTATACAAAGGGTTTGTGGTGGTTGAACAATAAAGACTTGCCTTGTTTGTTTGATCTTATTTTTGAAGTGTGTGGTTAAAGTCCTCAGCAGAGATGAGGGAGATTGGAGGGGACAGTTAAAAGTTTTGAATAACTGTTTGAGGTTGTAGGATAGGGAAGATACAAGGGTTGTGAAGTAGGCCTGTTTAACAGAGGTGAGGTAAGATTTGAAAGTGAGCATTGCCTGATGGAATGCAGTGAAATCATCTTGTAAATTTGTTTTCTTTCAACATCACTGTGCAACTCTGAACACTTTCCGGAGCTTTTGTGCTGTTATTGTGCCAGGGTTGGCTATTGATACGGTGCACTCTGTATGAAAGAGGGGCGACTGTGTCAATAGCTTATGCATGAGTGGAATTGTACAAAGCAGTGGCACCCCCGTGTCGTGGAGTGAGGATATGGATACCAGTGGTAGAATAGAGTCAGAGAGCATGTGGGTGTCTAGGTGTGCAAGGTTTCTGTGGGGGATGCACATGTTGCTGGACATGGGTGACAGGGATGAGAAAGTGAGTAGATGGTGGTCGGATAGAGGGAGAGGGGAGGTGGTGAAGTTAGAGAGCAGAGACGGGTGAAGACCAGGTCTAATCTATGTCCGTCTGTGTGGTTGGCTGTGGAGGACCACTGAGTAAGTCTAAAAGATGAAGTAAGGAATAGAAGTTTGGAGGCTGTTGACTGAAGGGTATGAGTGGGGATGTTGAAGTCACCCATGATGATAGTGGGTATGTCAGTGGAAAGAAAGTGAAGAAGCCAGGTAGAGAATTGGTCAATAAAGGCAGTGGCCGGGCCCAGAGGTCGTATATGATGGATACTTGGAGGTTGGAGGGAGAGTAGATGCAGACTGAGTGGACTTCAAAAGAGGAGAGGATAAGGGAGGGTTGAGGTGGAATTGGGTAGAAGGTGCGGTTAGTGGAAAGGAGAAGACCCACTCTTCCACCATGTCTATTGCCGGGGAGAGGCATGTGGGTGAAGTGGAGGCAGCCGTAACACAGCTCAGCATGCGAGGTGGTGTCGGAGGGTGTCATCCATGTTTCTGTGAGGCCGAGGAAGGCAAGATTGCGAGACAGAAAGAGATCATGAATCACATAAAGCTTATTGGAGATGTAGCGGGCATTCCAGAGTGCTCCAGAGAGAGGGATCAGGGGGGTGGCGTGAGGGGCATGGGTTTTATGTTGGAAAGATTGCGGTAGTTCATATTTGATAGGGAGCGGTAGGAGGAGGTAGTAATGGAAGGTATGAGCTGTGGGGGTCCAGGATTGGGAGATATGTCACCAGCAGTGAGGAGAAGCAGAGAAAGGGAGAGCAGGTGGGAGGAGAGTGCCCGGCTTGTTTTATTAGGAGAGATCTGAGATTGAGGAGCAGGTCAGCAGAGGAAGTCAGGTGGGGAGGTAGGAGGGAAGAGGAGATGTTTATTTGGTTAGAGGGTGTTGGGATTTGGGGATAGCGAAGGAGAGTGAGGATTAATGGAGCAAACACTGTAAGGGCATATGTAAACATGGTGAAGGAGTAAGATGGGTTCATAAAAAAAAGGTAGGTCCAAGTGCTTACTCGGCAGACATATCCAAAAGAGACAGAAACATAGTGTGGGTTCCTGACTCCTGCCATGACTAATTGCCGTTGAAATAACTGCAGCTTTTCAATGCTTAGCTGCAGTGATGCTTTGCTGCAGGGGGAGACCCCACACAAGTGCACCCCTCAGGATGCTACTAAATTTATAGGACTGAGTAGAGGATCAGGTGGGAGGGATTGTGGGTGCTGGTTTTTGATAAATTAGCAGTTGTCTAGCACACCAGGGGAGGATAAATGATCAAGATGCTGGGCCTGGCTACATCTATATGCTGTAACACCTTGCACCAGATAACATCTCTAGTGACCCCAGCATGGCTATACAGCAGTGAGTATTGAGTACAATGTAACAAATGAATTTAGAAAAGATTCAGCAGGCACTGTTTCTACCATTAAAGGAAATGTTGCAGGATGATAAACAGTATGTATATCTTCTCTGCTGACAGGAAAGGATATTATTACTTTTTAATTTTAATTTTCTTACAGGAGAACGAGGGCGTTGGTGGAATAGGCGATGAAGTAAGTATGGTTTAACCCCTTAACCCCAAGGGTGGTTTGCACGTTCATGACCGGGCCAATTTTTACAATTCTGACCACTGTCCCATTATGAGGTAATAACTCTGAAACGCTTCCATGGATCCCGGTGATTCTGACAATGTTTTCTCGTGACATATTGTACTTCATGTTAGTGGTAAAATTTCATTCAAATAACTTGCGTTTATTTGTGAAAAAAACGGAAATTTGGCGAAAATGTTGAAAATTTCGCAATTTTCCAACTTTGAATTTTTAGGCCCTTAAATCACAGAGATACGGCACACAAAAAACTTAATGAATAACATTTCCCACATGTTTACTTTATATCAGCACAATTTTGGAACCAAAATTTTTTTTTGTTAGGAAGTTATAAGGGTTAAAAGTTGACCAGCGATTTCTCATTTTTACAACACCATTTTATTTTTAGGGACCACATCACATTTGAAGCCACTTTGAGGGGTCTATGTGATAGAAAATACCTAAAACTGACACTATTCTAAAAACTGCACCCCTCAAGGTGCTCAAAACCATATTCAAGAAGTTTATTAACCCTTCAGGTGCTTCACAGGAATTTTTTGAATGTTTAAAAAAAATGAACATTTAACTTTTTTTCACAAAAAAATTACTTCAGGTCCATTTTTTTTTATTTTACCAATGGTAACAGGAGAAATTGGACTGCAAAAGTTATTGTACAATTTGTGCTGAGTACGCTGATACCTGATATGTGGGGGGGACCACTGTTTCGGCGCATGGCAGAGCTCAGAAGGGAAGGAGCGCCGTTTGACTTTTTCAGTGCAAAATTGGCTGGAATTCAGATCGGACGCCATGTCACGTTTGGCGAGCCCCTGATGTACCTAAACAGTGGAAGCCCCCCACAAGTAACCACATTTTGGAAACTAGACCCCACAAGGAACTTATCTAGATATGTGGTGAGAACTTTGAACCCTCAAGGGCTTCACAGAAGTTTATAACGTACAGCCGTACAATTAAAAAATCTTATTTTTTCCACAAAAATGATCTTTTCACCCCCAATTTTTATTTTCCCAAGGGTAACAGGACCCTAAAAGTTATTGTGCAACTTGTCCTGAGTATGCGGATACCACATATGTGGGGGTAAACCACTATTTGGGCGCATGGCAGAGCTCGGAAGGGAAGCAACGCCATTTGACTTTTTTGGCTGGAATTGGGATTGGACACCATGCCACGTTTAGAAAGTCCCTGATGTGCCTAAACAGTGGAAACCCCCCACAAATGACACCATTTTGGAAACTAGACCCCCCAAGGAACTTATCTAGATCTGTGGTGAGCACTTTGAACCCCCAAGGGCTTCACAGAAATTCATAATGCCAGGGCGTGAAAATAAAAAAAAAATCATTTTTTTCCACAAACATGATCTTTTAGTCCCCAATTTTTTTATTTTCTCAATGGTAACAGGAGAAATTGGACCCCAAAAGTTGTTAAAAAAAAAAAAAAGTTGTAGTCAGCTTACCCGTCTGCAAAGCAATCCCCAAGCCTGCCAACGCCCAGCACGGACAGTGGTGAGCATCCACATGAATTAGGAGCAAGAGAAAGAGAAAAAAGTGATCCAGCTGGAGACGGAGGCGGCTGCAATTTACAAAGCTTTATTGGACAACTTAAAAATATGTTGGTTCTGTAAAAATTTCTTATAGCAAACACCAAGCACACCAGTGAGGAGGATCAACGCGTTTCAACTAAAAAATATCATGACTGACTATTTTTTAGTTGAAACGCGTTGATCCTCCTCACTGGTGTGCTTGGTGTTTGCTATAAGAAATTTTTACAGAACCAACATATTTTTAAGTTGTCCAATAAAGCTTTGTAAATTGCAGCCGCCTCCGTCTCCAGCTGGACTTTTCTCTTTCTCCCAAAAGTTGTTGTCCAATTTGTCCTGAATACGCTGATACCCCATATGTGGGAGAACACTACTGTATGGGCACACATCGGGGCTCGGAAGGGAAGTAGTGACGTTTTGGAATGCAGACTTTGATGGAATGGCCTGCGGGTGTCATGTCGCATTTGGAGAGCCTCTGATGTGCCTAAACTGTTGAAACTCCCCACAAGTGACCCCATTTTGGAAACGAGACCACCCAAGGAACTTATCTAGATGTGTGGTGAGCACTTTGAACCCCCAAGTGCTTCACAGAAGTTTATAACGCCCAGGCGTGAAAATAAAAAAAATCATATTTTTTTCCACAAAAATGATATTTTTTGCCCACAATATTTTATTTTCCTAAGGGTAACAGGAGACATTGGACCCCAAAAGTTGTTTTGCAATTTGTCCTGAGTACGCATATACCTCATATGTGGGGGTAAAACACTGTTTGGGCGCATGGCAGAGCTTGGAAGGGAAGGAGCATCGTTTGACTTTTTCAACGCAGAATTGGCTGGAATTGAGATCAGACACCATGTTGCGTTTGGAGAGCACCTGATGTGCCAAAACAGTGGAAACCCCCCCCAACTCTAAACCAAACCCTAGCCCCAACACACCCCTAACCCTAATCTCAGCCCTAACCCTAGCCCTAATGGGAAAATGGAAATAAATACATTTTTTTAATTTTATTATTTTTCCCTAACTAAGGGGGTGATAACGGGGGGTTTGATTTACTATTTATGGCAGGTTTTTATTTTTGGCAGCTGTCACACGCTAAAAGACGCTTTTTATTGTAAAAATAGTCTTTGCATCACCACATTTTGAGAGCTATAATTTTTCCGTATTTTGATCCACCGAGTCATGTGAGGTCTTATTTTTTGCAGGACGAGTTGACGTTTTTATTGGTACCATTTTCGGGCATGAGACGTTTTTTGATCGCTTTTTATTCCGATTTTTTGGGAAGCAGAATGAACAAAAACCAGCATTTCAAGAATTTCTTTTGGGGGGTGCATTTACACCGTTCCGCGTGCGGTAAAATTGATAAGCAGTTTTATTCTTCGGGTCAGTACGGTTACAGCGATACCTCATTTATGTCTTTTTTTATGTTTTGGCGCCTTTATTCAATGAAAACAATTTTATATAAAAAATAATTATTTTTGCATCGCTTTATTCTGCGAGCTATAACTTTTTATTTTTTCGCTGATGACACTGTGTGGTGGCTCGTTTTTTGCAGGACAAGATGACGTTTTCAGCGGTACCATGGATATTTATATTCATCTTTTTGATCGCGCGTTATTGCACTTTTTGTTCAGCTGTATGATAAAGCTTTATTTTTTGCTTAGTTTTTTTATTTTTATTTTTTAACCCCTTCACCCCCAAGGGTGGTTTGCACGTTCATGACCGGGCCAATTTTTACAATTCTGACCACTGTACCTTTATGAGGTCATAACTCTGGAACGCTTCCATGGATCCCGGTGATTCTGACATTGTTTTCTCGAGACATATTGTACTTCATGATAGTGGTAAAATTTCATTCAAATAACTTGCGTTTATTTGTGAGAAAAACGGAAATTTGGCGAAAATGTTGAAAATTTTGCAATTTTCCAACTTTGAATTTTTTTGCCCTTAAATCACAGAGATACGTCACACAAAAAACTTGATAACTAACATTTCCCACATGTTTCTTTACATCAGCACAATTTTGGAGCCAAAATTTTTTTTTGTAAGGAAGTTATAAGGGTTAAAAGTTGACCAGCGATTTCTCATTTTTACAACACCATTTTATTTTTAGGACCACATCACATTTGAAGCCACTTTGAGGGGTCTATATGATAGAAAATACCCAAAAGTGACACCATTCTAAAAACTGCACCCCTTAAGGTGCTCAAAACCACATTCAAGAAGTTTATTAACCCTTTAGGTGCGTCACAGGAATTTTTTTGAATATTTAAAAAAAAATGAAAATCTAACTTTTTTTCCTAAAAAAAATACTTCAGGTTCAATTTTTTTTATTTTACCAAGGGTAACAGGAGAAATTGAACTGCAAAAGTTATTGTGCAATTTGTCCTGAGTACGCAGATACCTGATATGTGGGGGAGAACGACTGTTTCGGCGCATGGCAGAGCTCAGAATGGAAGGAGCGCCGTTTGACTTTTTCAATGCAAAATTGGCTGGAATTCAGATTGGACGCCATGTCACGTTTGGAGAGTCCCTGATGTACCTAAACAGTGGAAACCCCCTACAAGTGACCCCATTTTGGAAACTAGACCCCCCAAGGAACTTATCTAGATATGTGGTGAGAACTTTGAACCCACAAGGGCTTTACAGAAGTTTATAACGTACAGCGGTACAATTAAAAAATCATATTTTTTCCACAAAAATGATCTTTTCACCCCAATTTTTATTTTCCCAAGGGTAACAGGACCCTAAAAGTTATTGTGCAATTTGTCCTGAGTACGCTGATACCCCACATGTGGGGGTAAACCAGTATTTGGGCGCATGGCAGAGCTCGGAAGGGAAGCAGCGCCATTTGACGTTTTTGTCTGGAATTGAGATCGGACACCATGTCGCGTTTGGAAAACTCCTGATGTACCAAAACAGTGGAACCCCCCCACAAATGACACCATTTTGGAAACTAGACCCCCTAAGGAACTTATCTAGATGTGTGGTGAGCACTTTGAACCCCCATGGGCTTCACAGAAGTTTACAACGCCCGGGCGTGAAAATAAAAAATTCGTATTTTTTCCACAAACATGATCTTTTTAGTCACCATTTTTTTATTTTCCCAAGGGTACCAGGAGAAATTGGACCCCAAAAGTTGTTGTCCAATTTGTCCTGAGTATGCTGATACCCCATACGTGGGAGAAAACTACTGTATGGGCACACGTCGGGGTTCGGAAGGGAAGTAGTGACGTTTTGGAATGCAGACTTTGATGGAATGGTCTGCGGGTGTCATGTTGCCTTTGGAGAGCCCCTAATGTACCTAAACAGTGGAAACCCCCCACAAATGACACCATTTTGTAAACTAGACCCCCCAAGGAACTTATCTAGATGTGTGGTGAGCACTTTGAACCCCCAAGGGCTTCACAGAAGTTTATAATGCCCGGGCATGAAAATAAAAAAATCGTATTTTTTTCCACAAACATGATCAATTAGTCCCCAATTTTTTCATTTTCCCAAGGGTAACAGGAGAAATTGGACCCCCAAAAGTTGTTGTCCAATTTGTCCTGAGTACACTGACACCCCATATGTGGGAGAAAACTACTGTATGGACACACGTCGGGGCTCGGAAGGGAAGCAGTGACGTTTTGGAATGCAGACTTTGATGGAATGGTCTGCGGGTGTCATGTGCGTTTGGAGAGCCCCTGATGTACCTAAACTATTGAAACTCCCCACAAGTGACCCCATTTTGGACACTAGACCCCCCACGGAACTTATCTAGATGTGTGGTGAGCACTTTGAACCCCCAAGTGCTTCACAGAAGTTTGTAACACTCGGACGTGAAAATAAAAAAATCATTTTTTCCACAAAAATGATATTTTTGCCCCCAATTTTTTATTTTCCTAAGGGTAACAGGAGAAATTGGACCCCAAAAATTGTTTTGCAATTTGTCCTGAGTATGCTGATACCCTACATGTGGGGGTAAAACACTGTTTGGGCGCATAGCAGAGCTTGGAAGGGAAGGAGCACCATTTGACTTTTTCAACTCAGAATTGGCTGAAATTGAGATCAGACGCCATGTTGCATTTGGAGAGCCCTTGATGTGCCCAAACAGTGGAAACCCCCAATTCTAACTCCAACCCGAACCCCAACACGCCCCTAACCCTAACCCTAGCCCTAGCCCTAACCCTAACCCTAACCCTAGCCCTACCCCTAGCCCTACCCCAACACACCCCTAGCCCTAACCCTAATGGAAAAATGGAAATAAAAACATTTTTTTTATTTTATTATTTTTCCCTAACTAAGGGGGTGATAACGGGGGGTTTGATTTACTATTTATGGCGGTTTTTATGTTTGGCGGCTGTCGCACGCTAACAGACGCTTTTTATTGTAAAAATAGTTTTTGCATCACCACATATTGAGAGCTATAATTTTTCCGTATTTTGACCCACCGAGTCATGTGAGGTCTTATTTTTTGCGGGACGAGTTGGAGTTTTTATTGGTACCATTTTCGGGCACGTGGAATTTTTTGAACGCTTTTTATTCCGATTTTTGGGACGCAGAATGAACAAAAACCAGCGTTTCATGAATTTCTTTTGGGGGGGTGCGTTTACACCGTTCCGCGTGCGGTAAAATTGATAAAGAGGTTTTATTCTTCACGTCAGTACGGTTACAGCGATACCTCATTTAGTTTTTTTTTATGTTTTTGTCGGTTTTATGCAATGAAAACTATTTTATATAAAAAATAATTATTTTTGCATCGCTTTATTCAGCGAGCTATAACTTTTTTATTTTTTCGCTGATGATGCTGTGTGGCGGCTCGTTTTTTGCGGGACAAGATGATGTTTTCAGCGGTACCATGGATATTTATATGCGTCTTTTTGATCGCGCGTTATTACACTTTTTGTTTGGCGGTATGATAATAAATCATTATTTTTTGCTTCGTTTTTTATTTTTATTTTTTAAGGGGTTCGCTAAAGGGGTTAACTAATGGGACAGTTTTATAGGGCGGGTCGTTTCGGACACGGCGATATCTAATATGTGCACTTTTATTGTTTTTTTTTTTTTTTTATTATTTCCAAAAAATGGATTTATTGGGGGAATATTTTTTTTTTTTTCCTAATATATTTGGCGATTTTTTTTTTTAATTATTTTTACACTTTTTATTTTTTTTTTTACTTTATTAAATAGTCCCAGGTGGGACATCACTGTCCTGTGACAGATCGCTGATCTGTCACATCACAGATCACTGTGACAGATCAGCAATCTGTCACAGGCATTGAAGAAGACTTCCTCATGCCTGCGCTTTGCAGGCACTGAGGAAGCCAGCTTCCTCAGGCCCCCGAAGGCCCCCGTCGCCATCTTGGATTCGGGGGCCTGGAGGAAAGGAGCCCCCCGCAGCAGCGCTGCACATTGCGCTGCCGTGGGGGGCTCAGGGAAGCACGGAGGGAGCCCCCTCCCTGCCGATGCTTCCCTTTAACCCCCAGTACACCGCGATCGTGTTTGATCGCGGTGTGCAAGGGGTTAACGTGTCGGGGGCGGTCCGTGACCGCCCCTGACACATTGTGCCGGGTGTCAGCTGTGATAATCAGCTGACACCCGGCCGCGATCAGCGGCGCTCACCACGTGGGCGCCGCTGATCGCGGTAGACGTACTATCCCGTCCACGGTCATACGGGCCCGGGTACCGTGGACGGGATAGTACGTCGGATGTCAGGAAGGGGTTAAGGGGTTCAATAAAGGGGTTAACTAATGGGACAGTTTTATAGGGTGGGTTGTTGCGGATGCGGCGATACTAAATGTGTACTTTTATTGTTTGTTTGTTTTTTATTTCCAAAAAATGAATTTATTAGGGAATTATTTTTTTTTTTCCCCCCCCATTTATTTTTTTATAAATTATTTTTACACTTTTTAAAAACTTTATTACAATGTCCCAGTGGGGACATAACTGCTGTCATGTGACAGATCGCTGACCTGTCACATCACAGATCACTTCCTCGTGCCTGCGCTTAGCTGGCTCCCTGCAGGCCCCTGAAGGTCCCCGCCGCCATTTTGTATCTGGGGAGCTGCAGGGAAGGAGACCCCCGCAGCAACGCTGCACATTGCGCTGCTGCGGGGGTCGCAGGGAAGCACAGAGAGAGCCCCCTCCCTGCCGATGCTTCCCTAAACTCCCGGTACACTGCTATCGTGTTTGATCGCAGTGTGCCAGGGATTAACGTGTCGGGGTCGGTCTGTGACCACCCCTGACACATAGTGCCAGGTGTCAGCTGTGATAATCAGCTGACACCCGGCCACGATCAGCGGCGCTCACTAGGTGAGCGCCGCTGATCGCTATGACGCACTATCCCATCCATGGGCATAGGGGCCCGGGTCCCATGGACGGGATAGTACGTCAGATGGCAGAGAGGGGTTAATATCTATTAAAGGAGTCTGTCATTAATTCAATTAAAGGACTTTATTTTGGCTGTGTCTTTATTTACCAAGTAAGTATAAGATTGGTAATGGCTACGTGTCTTATAGACGCTTCTCCATTGATCGCCCGTTATTGCATTTCAGGCTGTGTTCACACGTTGCATTTTTTTTGCGGATTTACCAAAAAAATCTGCTCAATAAATGCTTAAAAGAAGCAGCCCATTCATTTTAATGCATTTTTGTGCATATTGAGGTGCTGTTTTCGCAGCATGTTCATTAATTTTGCGGAAAATTCCACATTTCTCGCTATTTTCTATGTGTCTGGGGAAAAAAACGCGCATTTTCTGGGAAGGAGTCCTGTTTTTATGCAGAAATTTTCTGCAAACGTGTGCACATAGCCTCAATGTAGTGTTGCGGTGACCAAAAAACGTAATTCTGGCGTTTTGATTTTTTTCTCGTTATGCCGTTTACCGATCGGATTAATTATTTTTATATATTGATAGATCGGGCGATTCTGAATGCGGCGATACCAGATATGTGTATTTTTTATTTTTATTATTTTATTTTGAATGGGGCGAATGGTGGGGGTGATTGGGACTTTAAAATTTTTTATATATGTATATTTTTAAAAACATTTTTTTACTTGCTTCAATAGTCTCCATGGGAGACTAGAAGGTGCGATCATCTAATCACCTCTGCTACACACAGGCGATCATCAGATCGCCTGTGTGTAGCAGAAATGATCGCTTGCTACGAGCGCTGACCGTTCGGCGGCGCTCATAGCAATCCAGCAATGACAAACACAGAGGTCTCCTGCAGACCCTGGCTTGTCATGCCAACCCATCGGTGACACGCTGTCATGTGACACGGGCGCTGATGGGCGGGATTAGTGACGGACTTCCGCCGCAATCGTGTTAAATGCCGCTGTCAGAGTGTGACAACACCATTTAACGTGTTAACAGCCGCGAGTGGATCATGATTCTACCCGTGGCTGTTAGGGGCACATGTCTGCTGATAAAATCAGCTGACATGTGCTGGGAAAAGCAACGGGCTCATCGCCGGAGCCCATAGCAAGCAAGGGAGGCCACCTTAGATGTACCTATAAGTCTAAGGTTGGACAGGGGGTTAACAAGGTAGTAAAGAAGACAATTACCAAACAATATATCCTACTAATATTCTGCTAAATACATAGCATAAACAAAAAACCTTTTTTATATAAACCGCAGTCAGGAAAGTCAATTTCATATATATCGGTTCAAAAATACTCGCAGTACTTACAGTCTTGATATAGGCCGAATAGACAACGTATATCCTTTTGGAGGCCGATTGAGTGCATCTATACGGAGCAAATGTCTTCCATCCAGACTTTCCAGAACAACTGGAGAGAAACAATCCTCAAGGAGTCCACTATCAGTTGATATAAGGTGTGAGGTAGCGCTGTCATTCAGGTAGGGGATCCTCGCTATTCAGCGAACAAAACACATCCGGCACCGGGTTTTCATAAACTCATAACAGTCCATGCGGTTTATTCAGCAGCATAAACCCATAGAAGCAACATAAAGTTCATACAACCGCATAGCGTCCATGACAGAGTTCAGCTCTGTAATCCCTGTGGTCACACAGGTTAAACATACACAGGCTTTCTAGCCTCAGTTATCTCACCCATGTCAGGGTCACTCATGGTTCCTTTAGCATACTGCGGCAGACATCCATTCCCTCCAGGGAACTATCAGGCACGTGCAGCCATTACACACAGCATTCACTTGCTGTCAGAAGGCAGCCCCACCTCTCTCTCAGACAGGGCCTTCCACACTGGACCAACCAGGTCCCAGCATTCCCCTCATGTGACCTACCCTGGCCACACTATATGGTCCATAGCCACGCCCATCGGGTCACTTGTCCGTGACCTCATCACAGGTCCTTCACACACACATATACACTTTACAATAGCGTTATTAAACACACCCCCTGGGTGGGTTTGTAGGTAACTAGTCCCTGACACATTGAACCAGCACCTCAGCAGTATCACTGCTAATTAACACACACATAAATCTCCATCTCAAGGCCACCCACCTTGAGATACATAACGGTCATTCAGTATCTTGCCATTCATCCACTCTCCTGGGACATCCATACAGCGCCCCCTAGTGGACACAGTGGTCACTACACCACAAAGGGCGGAAGAGGACTGCACAGACATCGGAGGTATGATATGAAAATGTAAAACAGAAAAAGATGACAATAAAAGAGCAAAAATTTAAAAAAAATGGAGTGAAATCTACACTAAACCAGGATGCATAAAAGAAATAAAGGAATGAGAAAGAGCGAAACTGGGGAGAGTTAATCAGATGTCCAAAAAGGCTCAAAATCTCACATTTTCGTTTAAGCCCTGTGTAGAACGGGTTCCTAGTCTATAAATCTATCTACTCTCAGTCTGAGCCAGTATTTTCACAAGGTCACCTCCACTAGTTACCATTCCCATTTGACCTATAGCTCTAATTTTGAGGCCGGTGGGGTTGCTGCTGTGACATAGCTTAAAATGTTTTGGCAGTTTTCGGGGTACTAATGTCATCAATCTGGGTGGATTTTTCTATGTCCCTTAAGTGTCTTTGCACTTGTATATATATTTCTCGTGTAGTGAGCCCCACTAATGGCTGCCAACATGTCATGATCCATGCGGGATCATGTCAGATAAGAGCACTGGTAACCATTTTTTTTCCTCTCTCTAAGCTTTGTGCTTAGAGAGAGTTTTGCCCCCGGTGGCCAGTATGGTCATTGCACTGTGTGCTTAGAGATAGTTTTGCGCCGGTGGCCAGTATGGTCATTGCCCTGGTGTTTTTAGAGATAGTGATTCCCGTGCAATTACACTAACCACCACCGGGGGCAAAACTATCAGGTGTGTTTATTCAATAAAGGTGTGTCCGTTGTGCTCACTGAGGTTGGTGATATTGTTGGGCTTTTCCAACCATGCTGGGTGAAGGAAGGAGCTGAGGAGAGTCCAGGACAGCTCAGTCAGAGTCCTGGAGTGGCAGCGAGGAGTTCGTGTAAAGCAAGGTGGAGTGGCAGCTATGGTGTCAGTGAAGAATTCTTGCAAAGCTTGGTGGAGTGGCAGCTATGGTGTAGAGCTGCACTCAGTTGCTGTACTCTGTTGCTGGAAGCTGCACTCAGGTGCTGGACTCCGTTGCTGGACAGCTGCACCCAGGTGTTGGACACGGTGGGAGGAGGATGCACTCAGGTGTTGGACTCTGTTGCCTGGAGCAAGTGCTCAGAGCAAAGCTAAGTGTTTCCCTGTTTGTCACTTTTCCTCATGTTGGTGTTAGTACAGCGGTGGGGCCAGTGCCTGCACCACCCAGCTCCCTAGTAAGCAATAGGTGTAGGGTGTGCTAGGGTGACAGGTATCCTGATTGGCGACAGGTGAGGAGCCTGTATAGGGAACGTCAGGAGTGTTAGGGACACTGACTCAGGGGAGTGCAGGAGGTCTCCACGTCCCCCGTTCCCTATCGTAGGGCCCACCGTTGTAAATGTTTCCCTATCCCCTGTGTCTGGTTGTATTAGTTACCGGCCTGTGGGCCGCATCACACTGGACAATCACACGTGCCGTGTCCTGTTGTATTAGTTACCGGCCTGCTGGCCGTGTGACACAGGACGGGGCACGTGACACAACACCAATCATTTATACAGGCCGATTGGACACCCGTTACAGGTAGCGTATGGTGTCAGGGTGCGGTTTACAGAGCAAGAGGAACAGAGCAATTCAATTTTACATGTTTCATCTGGAAAGATAGGCAGTATTTATAAAAATAAACAAGATGATACAAAATGGGAACAAATACGATATATACAATTACTATACATAAAATAAAAGGGAAATACTAAACCTGATTTTGCAGGAATGGCTCTTTTCTTTATGGAGGGAAGCACTCAGAGGAAAATGGAACACTCTCACAGCAAACTGTCTTCCAGGAATGAACAATGACAGAGACCCAAACTCTGGCTTTTATTGTTGTAATGAGTGATTACCTACTAAAATTTAAGAAGGGACTGGATGTATTTCTTGAAAAGTATAATATTACAGGGTATATACACTAGTTTCCTTAATATTGCATTGATCCAGGGAGCTAGTCTGATTGCTGTGTGTGGAGTCGGGAAGGAATTTTTTTTCCCCAATGTGAAGCTTACTGTTTGCCACATGGGTTTTTTTTTGCCTTCCTCTGGATCAACATGTTAGGGCAAGTTAGGATAGGATATGGGTTGAACTAGATGGACTTAAAGTCTTCCTTCAACCTTAATAACTATGTTACTATGTATTACATCAAGGTTTTTCCCACATACCTCCCCTTGGTAAGCTCATGTGGGGGCTGGTTGTAGATTTGGGGGGTCTTTTAGAAGTTTGAGATTCGCATTTTATAGAATATCTTTGCACCAGGAGGTATCAGGCGGTAGATACTGTTGTCATGTTTCCTATTGCAATTTTACCTTTCTATTGAGATGAAACTTGGCATGTATATCATCATCCATCGGACAGTTATTAAGCTGGTGTTAGAATGGCCTTACAGTGATGTGAGCAAATGCATTATGTTCATCCCTTTCGCTATGACGCCAAAATATTTCTTCCATAAATATCATATCAATGCAGACCCCAATATTCAACACTAGCCACTGGCTACCAAAGGTCTAAGAAAAATCTTTTGAACAGAGAAAGCTCTTGACTGGGAAGTGTACTTCTCCGCCTCTGAATAAACTAATCCCAGACTGTGTGTCTGAGGACCCAACTTCAATGGAGATTGAAGTGTTAGTTCTTTGTCACATTTCCAGTAATAATTAATCCCATATGTTTAATGTGAGGGTGATGTGTTCCCTCTCTAGAAATGTCTATGAATTTTAGTTTCTCTATTGCATGAACAAATAAGAAACCAACATCAGCATCGTCCCATTGCAATTATTACATGCATATATGGTGTAAAAGCAGCAGTAGGCAGCGTTCACACAGGCACTGGAAACTATGTGACATTCTCTATTCTCTTCTGTCTGATTTAATGTAATTATAGTCCCCCGCCATATATTCTGTGTGACTGAATGTAATTTTAGTCCCCCCATATTTCCTGTGTGACCGGATGTCCTTATAGCCCCCCCACATCTCCTGCGTCAGCGAATGTAATTACAGTTCCCTCATATCTCCTGTGACCAGATGTCTTTATAGTCACCCCCATATCTCCTGTGACTGAATGTAATTATAATCTCCCGATATCTCCTGTGTGACTGAATGTCATTATAGTCCCCCCATATCTCCTGTGACCAGATGTCATTATAGTCACCCCCATATGTCCTGTGTGACAGAATGTAATTATAATCCCCCCATATCTCCTGTGTGACCTAATGTCGTTATAGTCCCCGATATCTCCTGTGACCAGATGTCATTATAGTCACCCCCTTATCTCCTGTGTGACCAGATGTCATTATAGTCACCCCCATATCTCTTGTGTGACCGGATGTCATTATACTCACCCCCATATCTCCTGTGTGACCAGATGTCATTATAATCACCCCCATATCTTCTGTGTGACCAGATGTCATTATAGTCCCCCCCATATCTCCTGTGTGACCGGATGTCATTATAGTCCCCCCATATCTCCTGTGTGACCAGATGTCATTATAGTCCCCCCCATATCTCCTGTGTGACCGGAAGTAATTATAAATTATACTCCCCCATATCTCCTGTGTGACCGGATGTCATTATAGTCACCCCCATATCTCCTGTGTGACCAGATGTCATTATAGTCTCCCCCATATCTCCTGTGTGACAAGATGTCATTATAGTAACCCCCATATCTCCTGTGTGACCGGATGTCATTATAGTCACCCATATCTCCTGTGTGACCGGATGTCATTATAGTCACCCCCATATCTCCTGTGTGACAAGATGTCATTATAGTAACCCCCATATCTCCTGTGTGACCGGATGTCATTATAGTCACCCCCATATCTCCTGTGTGACCGGATGTCATTATATCAATACAAAAAATGGTGGGGGGAACAAGAGGCACAATAGTGCCCTATCACTAGTGACACTTGAAGTATGAGCGGTATAATACAGTTCCACTCACCTATTCCAGTTGTGTAACCCACAACTGGCTTGAGAGCATATCACAGAATCAGCTGCTGCAGGACCTCCACCATCCACTCACACGTGGAAAAACCTTCAGAAAGTTGTGGGAAGCAGGGTGTGTTGCAGTCTGCGCTGCCGAGATTCACAAATCACCTGGGATACAAGATGTTGTAGCAGTGTACTCCTTTATTTCCTCCTACGCGTTTCGGCGCCCTTCCTGGCACCTTCCTCAGGGATATTACATCAGTCCTATGATGAGCAGGGAATTTATAGCCCCTTACATTAGCAATTATGGGTGTGTTCTGTTTACATGTGATGTCATAATGGTCATCACTGGGGGAGGGGCCAGCATTTTTGGCGGAATTCCACATAAATAACATGATAAAACAAGAAAATGGTCCAAAACACTTGCTAAAATGTACATAAAAATCTTACAAACAATGATGTAAAAATTTCCATGAAAAATGCAGCAGAAACGTTACTAAAATATCCAGACTATCACTGCAGAAAAAATGTTTTATAAACCCATTGTCACCCGACTTTCAAGGTAGTAGAACCCATGTATTTACTGGCTTCAGTGTTTTCTCTTGTGACTAATGTTGAGCGCCACCGTCTCACTGGTATCAGTGCCATTGGATCAAAGGTTCTATAAACTGCTTTTTCATGACACTATCCTGTTAAATATATGGTCCTATGGTTGTTATAAAAGAATTGTTATGAAAAATTATCAAAGAAATATGTCAAAAATATTATTATTATGTTGACAAACAATCTTCTTTATTTTTGTTTTAGGAGGGGAGCAAAGAGTGGTGCTGCTATTAAAATAAACTTCATAAAATATAAACCAGATTATTCCTAAGATCAACTGCTTCTTAAAAGTTTTTATTTTTATTTTATTTTAATTATTTATTGTCAATAAAAAAAAATATCTAAAAAATTGTATTAAAACTATTAAAAATGGCTTAAAAACTGTGTTTCTCATCTTCCGTGTGTTTATGGTCACTACTTTATATATTGGTTGTGGTGGTATCACCCATAGATCGTGTGTCTGTTGGTACAGCAAACCTAGGTTCTAATACCCAGGAAGATCACAGGTCTCCATACAGGCGCAAACAATATAGCATAAAGGACAATGAGGAAAAAATACACGCCATCAGAAAAACCAGAAAGTTCAAATAACTATTCATTAGATCTTATGTCGGTGTTGGCATTCATATGCTATCTTCAATAACCAGAAAAAAACAAGCCAAATTCATATAGCTGTTCATTAGATCTTATGTTGGTGTTAGTAGTAGATGGCACTACATACATTCATACCAAGCAGTGTGGATGCTGTTACTATGTGGAAGTAGAGATAGATATATTAAACCATCAGTTGATTATTGTGAATTCGTGTATCTTGTGTTCGAGTGAACATTATTCTAACAAATACTAGTGAGTTGTGATTGCTATATACCAGTGGGAAAAAAATAAAAATAAAAAGTAAATACAAAACTGTGGGTGAAAAAGATTTGAAAATAACAGATTTTAGAAAGGGATTGGGAGTGATCTGGTGTGTATGTGTTTATACTGATAGCATCTATTACCTGTGATTGTGTCACCCACTTAGATAAATGTCAGGAAGTGAGCGTGGTGTGGGAATTCATATCAATTCAGAGATTATATTCAAGCCTTCTGGTTTTAATGTGTCCAGCTTAAACATCCAGTATTTCTCACGTTTTTTTAGGTGTTCGAACCTATTTGGTACATTGTCTGCTATGTGATCAATTGGGATTAGTTTGATTGCTCTTATATCTCTGTTGTGATGGGTGTCATAATGGAGTGACACACCATGGGCTCTATAACCATTCTTTATATTTGAACGGTGTTTGTTTAGCCTTTTGTGAAGCGGTCTGATGGTCCTCCCTATATATTGCAATCCGCACGGGCATTCAAGCAATTAGATAACGAATTCATAACAATTCATACCATATTTGATGGAAAAGGATTCTTTTGTCGAGGTAGATTGGAAGGTGGTTGTCAGTTGTATACTTAGACAACAGAGGCATCTATTTCTTCTGCACTTTGAGACCTTTTTCAGTGGTTCTTTGCTGGGTTTCTTGGTCATTTTTTGTTTAAGCCGACTTGGAGCTACTATTCCTTTTATATTTGGGGCTCTGCGGAATGTTATCCCTGGTTTCCCAGGTATGATTGATTTCAAAATGGGGTCACTCTGAAGCAGATGCCAATGAGTGTTCAAACATTTCCTGATGGTTTTGTGGCAATTATTGTATGTTGTTATAAAATTCAGTGCTATCGTTTCCTCGGTCTTTTCCTTATTCGTCTGTGTTAGGAGAATTGCTTGAGGGATTTTTCCACTGTGTCTCTGCGTACTGGATATTAATTCCTTCGGGTAACCTCTCTCTAAGAATCTATCTTTGAGGATTTGGGACTGTGATGTATAATCTTCTTCTGAAGTGCAATTTTTCTTTATTCTTCTGAATTGGTTTGCCAGAATATTACGCAACCATTTTGTGTAGTGTCCACTCATATAGTTGATGTAGGAATTCTTGTCTGTCGGTTTAAAATATGTTTTTGTGTAGATCTGTGTAACTATCAACAGAAAAGATTGTAAGGTCAAGGAAATTGATGTTGTTTTCATGTATTGTTGGCTCGAACTTGATGCCCCAGTTGTTATTGTTCATATTATCAAAGAAATTGTCGAAATTGCCAAGCTCAGTGTCCCAGATGAGGAACAGGTCATCAATGTACCTTTTGTATAGGACCAGACCTTTCTTATGTTCGTTGTCATATATATGTATTCCTTCAAAAAGACCCATAAATAAGTTTGCATAAGAGCAAGCTGTTTTTGATGATACATTGCACCATCAAATGTGAAATAGTTGTTGTTAAGTATAAAGTTCAGCCCATCGAGGATGAAATTGATGGTTCCTTTATCCAATTGTGTATTATTTTAATAGCAGCACCACTCTTTGCTCCCCTCCTAAAACAAAAATAAAGAAGATTGTTTGTCAACATAATAATAATATTTTTGACATATTTCTTTGATAATTTTTCATAACAATTCTTTTATAACAACCATAGGACCATATATTTAACAGGATAGTGTCATGAAAAAGCAGTTTATAGAACCTTTGATCCAACAGCACTGATACCAGAGAGACGGTGGCGCTCAACAATAGTCACAAGAGAAAACACTGAAACCAGTAAATACAGATACAGGTAGTATCCAGACTACCTTGAAAGTCGGGTGACAATGGGTTTATAAAACATTTTTTCTGCAGTGATAGTCTGGATATTTTAGCAACGTTTCTGCTGCATCATTCTGTTTGTAAGATTTTTATGTACATTTTAGCAAGTGTTTTGGACCATTTTCTTGTTTTATCATGCTATTTATGTGGAATTCTGCCAAAAATGCTGGCCCCTCCCCCATATCTCCTGTGACCAGATGTCATTATAGTCACCCCCATATCTCATGTGACCGGATATCATTAGTCACCCCCATATCTCCTGTGTGACTAGATGTTATTATAGTGACCCCCATATCTCCTGTATGACTGGATGTCATTATAGTGATCCCCATATCTCCTGTGTGACCGGATGTCATTATAGTAGTCACCCCCATATCTCGTGTGACTGGATGTCATTATAGTCACCCCCATATCTCCTGTGTGACTAGATGTCATTATTGTCACCCACATATCTCCTGTGTGACCGGAAGTAATTATAATTTATAGTCCCCCATATCTCCTGTGACCAGATGTCATTATAGTCACCCCCATATCTCCTGTGTGACCAGATGTCATTATAGTCACCCCCATATCTCCTGTGATCGGATGTCATTATAGTCCCCCATATCTCCTGTGACAAGATGTCATTATAGTCACCCCATATCTCCTGTGTGACCTGATGTCATTATAGTCCCCCATATCTCCTGTGTGACCGAATGTCATTATAGTCACCCATATCTCCTGTGACCAGATGTCATTACAGTCACCCCCATATCGCCTGTGTGACCTGATGTCATTATAGTCACCCCCATATCTCGTGTGACCGGATGTCATTATAGTCACCCCCATATCTCTTGTGACCGGATATCATTATAGTCACCCCCATATCTCCTGTGTGACCGGATGTCATTATAGTCACCCCCATATCTCTTGTGTGACCGGATGTCATTATAGTCACCCCCATATATCCTGTGTGACCAGATGTCATTATAGTCACCCCCATATCTCCTGTGATCGGATGTCATTATAGTCCCCCATATCTCCTGTGTGACCGGATGTCATTTTAGTCACCCCCATATCTCCTGTGTGACTAGATGTCATTATAGTCACCCCCATATCTCCTGTGTGACAGGATGTAATTATAGTCACCCCCATATCTCCTGTGTGACCGGATGTCATTATAGTCCCCCCATATCTCCTGCGTGACTGGATGTCATTATAGTCCCCCATATCTCCTGTGTGACCGGATGTCATTATAGTCCCCCATATCTCCTGTGTGACTGGATGTCATTATAGTCACCCCCATATCTCCTGTGTGACTGGATGTCATTATAGTCACCCCATATCTCCTGTGTGACTGGATGTCATTATAGTCACCCCCATATCTCCTGTGTGACCGGATGTCATTATAGTCACCCCCATATCTCTTGTGACCGGATGTCATTATAGTCACCCCCATATCTCCTGTGTGACTGGATGTCATTATAGTCCCCCCATATCTCCTGTGTGACCGGATGTCATTATAGTCACCCCCATATCTCTTGTGACCGGATGTCATTATAGTAACCCCCATATCTCCTGTGTGACTGGATGTCATTATAGTCCCCCATATCTCCTGTGTGACCAGATGTCATTATAGTCCCCCATATCTCCTGTGTGACCGGATGTAATTATAGTCCCCCATATCTCCTGTGACCAGATGTCATTATAGTCACCCCCATATCTCCTGTGTGACCTGATGTCATTATAGTCACCCCCATATCTCCTGTGACCGGATGTCATTATAGTCACCCCTATATTGCATGTGTGAACTGATGTAATTATAGTTCCCCCCCCATATCTCCTGTGACCAGATGTCATTATAGTCCCCCATATCTCCTGTGTGACCGGATGTAATTATAGTCCCCCATATCTCCTGTGACCAGATGTCATTATAGTCACCCCCATATCTCCTGTGTGACCTGATGTCATTATAGTCACCCCCATATCTCCTGTGTGACCGGATGTCATTATAGTCACCCCTATATTGCCTGTGACCGGATGTCATTATAGTCACCCCCATATCTCCTGTGTGACCAGATGTCATTATAGTAACCCCCATATCTCTTGTGACCGGATGTCATTATAGTCACCCCCATATTGCCTGTGTGACCTGATGTAATTATAGTCACCCCCATATCTCCTGTGTGACCGGATGTCGTTATAGCCCCCCATATCTCCTGTGTGACTGGATGTCATTATAGTCCCCCTATATCTCCTGAGTGACTGGATGTCATTATAGTCACCCCCATATTGCCTGTGTGACCTGAGGTAATTATAGCCCCCCCCCCCATATCTCCTGTGTGACCGGATGTCATTATAGTCACCCCTATATTGCCTGTGAACTGATGTAATTATAGTCCCCCATATCTCCTGTGTGACCGGATGTCATTATAGTCACCCCCATATTGCCTATGAGACCGGATGTCATTATAGTCACCCCCATATCTCCTGTGACCAGATGTCATTATAGTCACCCCCATATCTCCTGTGTGACCGGATGTCATTATAGTCCCCCATATCTCCTGCGTGACCGGATGTCATTATAGTCACCCCCATATCTCTTGTGACCGGATGTCATTATAGTCACCCCCATATCTCCTGTGTGACTGGATGTCATTATAGTCACTCCCATATCTCCTGTGTGACCAGATGTCATTATAGTCACCCCCATATCTCCTGTGATCGGATGTCATTATAGTCACCCCCATATTGCCTGTGGGACCTGATGTAATTATAGTCACCCCCATATCTCCTGTGTGACCGGATGTCATTATAGCCCCCCATATCTCCTGTGTGACTGGATGTCATTATAGTCCCCCCATATCTCCTGTGTGACCGGATGTCATTATAGTCAACCCCATATCTCTTGTGTGACCGGATGTCATTATAGTCACCCCCATATTGCCTGTGTGACCTGATGTAATTATAGCCCCCCCCATATCTCCTGTGTGACCGGATGTCATTATAGTCCCCCATATCTCCTGTGTGACCGGATGTCATTATAGTCACCCCCATATTGCCTGTGTGACCGGATGTCATTATAGCCCCCCATATCTCCTGTGTGACCGGATGTCATTATAGTCCCCCATATCTCCTGTGTGACCGGATGTAATTATAGTCCCCCATATCTCCTGTGACCAGATGTCATTATAGTCACCCCCATATCTCCTGTGTGACCTGATGTCATTATAGTCACCCCCATATCTCCTGTGTGACCGGATGTCATTATAGTCACCCCTATATTGCATGTGTGAACTGATGTAATTATAGTCCCCCATATCTCCTGTGTGACCGGATGTCATTATAGTCACCCCTATATTGCCTGTGAACTGATGTAATTATAGTCCCCCATATCTCCTCTGTGACCGGATGTCATTATAGTCACCCCCATATTGCCTGTGAGACCGGATGTCATTATAGCCCCCCCATATCTCCTGTGTGACCAGATGTCATTATAGTAACCCCCATATCTCTTGTGACCGGATGTCATTATAGTCACCCCCATATTGCCTGTGTGACCTGATGTAATTATAGTCACCCCCATATCTCCTGTGTGACCGGATGTCATTATAGCCCCCCATATCTCCTGTGTGACTGGATGCCATTATAGTCCCCCCATATCTCCTGTGTGACTGGATGTCATTATAGTCACCCCCATATTGCCTGTGTGACCTGAGGTAATTATAGCCCCCCCCCATATCTCCTGTGTGACCGGATGTCATTATAGTACCCCATATCTCCTGTGTGACCGGATGTCATTATAGTCACCCCCATATTGCCTGTGAGACCGGATGTCATTATAGTCACCCCCATATCTCCTGTGACCAGATGTCATTATAGTCACCCCCATATCTCCTGTGTGACCGGATGTCATTATAGTCCCCCATATCTCCTGCGTGACCGGATGTCATTATAGTCACCCCCATATCTCTTGTGACCGGATGTCATTATAGTCACCCCCATATCTCCTGTGTGACTGGATGTCATTATAGTCACCCCCATATCTCCTGTGTGACCGGATGTCATTATAGTCACCCCCATATCTCTTGTGACCGGATGTCATTATAGTCACCCCCATATCTCCTGTGTGACTGGATGTCATTATAGTCCCCCCATATCTCCTGTGTGACCGGATGTCATTATAGTCACCCCCATATCTCCTGTGTGACCGGATGTCATTATAGTCACCCCCATATCTCCTGTGTGACTGGATGTCATTATAGTCCCCCATATCTCCTGTGTGACCGGATGTCATTATAGTCCCCCCATATCTCCTGCGTGACTGGATGTCATTATAGTCCCCCATATCTCCTGTGTGACCGGATGTCATTATAGTCCCCCATATCTCCTGTGTGACTGGATGTCATTATAGTCACCCCCATATCTCCTGTGTGACCGGATGTCATTATAGTCACCCCCATATCTCCTGTGTGACTGGATGTCATTATAGTCACCCCATATCTCCTGTGTGACTGGATGTCATTATAGTCACCCCCATATCTCCTGTGTGACCGGATGTCATTATAGTCACCTCCATATCTCTTGTGACCGGATGTCATTATAGTCACCCCCATATCTCCTGTGTGACTGGATGTCATTATAGTCCCCCCATATCTCCTGTGTGACTGGATGTCATTATAGTCACCCCCATATCTCCTGTGTGACCGGATGTCATTATAGTCACCCCCATATCTCCTGTGTGACTGGATGTCATTATAGTCCCCCATATCTCCTGTGTGACCGGATGTCATTATAGTCCCCCCATATCTCCTGCGTGACTGGATGTCATTATAGTCCCCCATATCTCCTGTGTGACCGGATGTCATTATAGTCCCCCATATCTCCTGTGTGACTGGATGTCATTATAGTCACCCCCATATCTCCTGTGTGACCGGATGTCATTATAGTCACCCCCATATCTCCTGTGTGACTGGATGTCATTATAGTCCCCCATATCTCCTGTGTGACCGGATGTCATTATAGTCCCCCCATATCTCCTGTGTGACCGGATGTCATTATAGTCCCCCATATCTCTTGTGACCGGATGTCATTATAGTCACCCCCATATTGCCTGTGTGACCGGATGTCATTATAGTCCCCCCATATCTCCTGTGTGACCAGATGTCATTATAGTCCCCCCCATATCTCCTGTGTGACCAGATGTCATTATAGTCACCCCCATATCTCCTGTGTGACTGGATGTCATTATAGTCACCCCATATCTCCTGTGTGACTGGATGTCATTATAGTCACCCCCATATTGCCTGTGAGACCGGATGTCATTATAGTCACCCCCATATCTCCTGTGTGACCGGATGTCATTATAGTCCCCCATATCTCCTGCGTGACCGGATGTCATTATAGTCACCCCCATATCTCTTGTGACCGGATGTCATTATAGTCACTCCCATATCTCCTGTGTGACCAGATGTCATTATAGTCACCCCCATATCTCCTGTGATCGGATGTCATTATAGTCACCCCCATATTGCCTGTGGGACCTGATGTAATTATAGTCACCCCCATATCTCCTGTGTGACCGGATGTCATTATAGCCCCCCATATCTCCTGTGTGACTGGATGTCATTATAGTCCCCCCATATCTCCTGTGTGACCGGATGTCATTATAGTCAACCCCATATCTCTTGTGTGACCGGATGTCATTATAGTCACCCCCATATTGCCTGTGTGACCTGATGTAATTATAGCCCCCCCATATCTCCTGTGTGACCGGATGTCATTATAGTCCCCCATATCTCCTGTGTGACCGGATGTCATTATAGTCACCCCCATATTGCCTGTGTGACCGGATGTCATTATAGCCCCCCATATCTCCTGTGTGACCGGATGTCATTATAGTCCCCCATATCTCCTGTGACCGGATGTAATTATAGTCCCCCATATCTCCTGTGACCAGATGTCATTATAGTCACCCCCATATCTCCTGTGTGACCTGATGTCATTATAGTCACCCCCATATCTCCTGTGTGACCGGATGTCATTATAGTCACCCCTATATTGCATGTGTGAACTGATGTAATTATAGTCCCCCATATCTCCTGTGTGACCGGATGTCATTATAGTCACCCCTATATTGCCTGTGAACTGATGTAATTATAGTCCCCCATATCTCCTCTGTGACCGGATGTCATTATAGTCACCCCCATATTGCCTGTGAGACCGGATGTCATTATAGCCCCCCCATATCTCCTGTGTGACCAGATGTCATTATAGTAACCCCCATATCTCTTGTGACCGGATGTCATTATAGTCACCCCCATATTGCCTGTGTGACCTGATGTAATTATAGTCACCCCCATATCTCCTGTGTGACCGGATGTCATTATAGCCCCCCATATCTCCTGTGTGACTGGATGCCATTATAGTCCCCCCATATCTCCTGTGTGACTGGATGTCATTATAGTCACCCCCATATTGCCTGTGTGACCTGAGGTAATTATAGCCCCCCCCATATCTCCTGTGTGACCGGATGTCATTATAGTCCCCCATATCTCCTGTGTGACCGGATGTCATTATAGTCACCCCCATATTGCCTGTGAGACCGGATGTCATTATAGTCACCCCCATATCTCCTGTGACCAGATGTCATTATAGTCACCCCCATATCTCCTGTGTGACCGGATGTCATTATAGTCCCCCATATCTCCTGCGTGACCGGATGTCATTATAGTCACCCCCATATCTCTTGTGACCGGATGTCATTATAGTCACCCCCATATCTCCTGTGTGACTGGATGTCATTATAGTCACCCCCATATCTCCTGTGTGACCGGATGTCATTATAGTCACCCCCATATCTCTTGTGACCGGATGTCATTATAGTCACCCCCATATCTCCTGTGTGACTGGATGTCATTATAGTCCCCCCATATCTCCTGTGTGACCGGATGTCATTATAGTCACCCCCATATCTCCTGTGTGACCGGATGTCATTATAGTGACCCCCATATCTCCTGTGTGACTGGATGTCATTATAGTCCCCCATATCTCCTGTGTGACCGGATGTCATTATAGTCCCCCCATATCTCCTGCGTGACTGGATGTCATTATAGTCCCCCATATCTCCTGTGTGACCGGATGTCATTATAGTCCCCCATATCTCCTGTGTGACTGGATGTCATTATAGTCACCCCCATATCTCCTGTGTGACCGGATGTCATTATAGTCACCCCCATATCTCCTGTGTGACTGGATGTCATTATAGTCACCCCATATCTCCTGTGTGACTGGATGTCATTATAGTCACCCCCATATCTCCTGTGTGACCGGATGTCATTATAGTCACCCCCATATCTCTTGTGACCGGATGTCATTATAGTCACCCCCATATCTCCTGTGTGACTGGATGTCATTATAGTCCCCCCATATCTCCTGTGTGACTGGATGTCATTATAGTCACCCCCATATCTCCTGTGTGACTGGATGTCATTATAGTCCCCCATATCTCCTGTGTGACCGGATGTCATTATAGTCCCCCCATATCTCCTGCGTGACTGGATGTCATTATAGTCCCCCATATCTCCTGTGTGACCGGATGTCATTATAGTCCCCCATATCTCCTGTGTGACTGGATGTCATTATAGTCACCCCCATATCTCCTGTGTGACCGGATGTCATTATAGTCACCCCCATATCTCCTGTGTGACTGGAAGTCATTATAGTCCCCCATATCTCCTGTGTGACCGGATGTCATTATAGTCCCCCCATATCTCCTGTGTGACCGGATGTCATTATAGTCCCCCATATCTCTTGTGACCGGATGTCATTATAGTCACCCCCATATTGCCTGTGTGACCGGATGTCATTATAGTCCCCCCATATCTCCTGTGTGACCAGATGTCATTATAGTCCCCCCCATATCTCCTGTGTGACCAGATGTCATTATAGTCACCCCCATATCTCCTGTGTGACTGGATGTCATTATAGTCACCCCATATCTCCTGTGTGACTGGATGTCATTATAGTCACCCCCATATCTCCTGTGTGACCGGATGTCATTATAGTCACCCCATATCTCCTGTGTGAACGGATGTCATTATAGTCACCCCCATATCTCTTGTGACCGGATGTCATTATAGTAACCCCCATATCTCCTGTGTGACTGGATGTCATTATAGTCCCCCATATCTCCTGTGTGACCAGATGTCATTATAGTCCCCCATATCTCCTGTGTGACCGGATGTAATTATAGTCCCCCATATCTCCTGTGACCAGATGTCATTATAGTCACCCCCATATCTCCTGTGTGACCTGATGTCATTATAGTCACCCCCATATCTCCTGTGACCGGATGTCATTATAGTCACCCCTATATTGCATGTGTGAACTGATGTAATTATATTCCCCCCCCATATCTCCTGTGTGACCAGATGTCATTATAGTCCCCCATATCTCCTGTGACCAGATGTCATTATAGTCACCCCCATATCTCCTGTGTGACCTGATGTCATTATAGTCACCCCCATATCTCCTGTGTGACCAGATGTCATTATAGTCACCCCTATATTGCCTGTGACCGGATGTCATTATAGTAACCCCCATATCTCTTGTGACCGGATGTCATTATAGTCACCCCCATATTGCCTGTGTGACCTGATGTAATTATAGTCACCCCCATATTTCCTGTGTGACCGGATGTCATTATAGCCCCCCATATCTCCTGTGTGACTGGATGTCATTATAGTCCCCCTATATCTCCTGAGTGACTGGATGTCATTATAGTCACCCCCATATTGCCTGTGTGACCTGAGGTAATTATAGCCCCCCCCCCATATCTCCTGTGTGACCGGATGTCATTATAGTCACCCCTATATTGCCTGTGAACTGATGTAATTATAGTCCCCCATATCTCCTGTGTGACCGGATGTCATTATAGTCACCCCCATATTGCCTGTGAGACCGGATGTCATTATAGTCACCCCCATATCTCCTGTGACCAGATGTCATTATAGTCCCCCATATCTCCTGCGTGACCGGATGTCATTATAGTCACCCCCATATCTCCTGTGTGACCGGATGTCATTATAGTCCCCCATATCTCCTGCGTGACCGGATGTCATTATAGTCACCCCCATATCTCTTGTGACCGGATGTCATTATAGTCACCCCCATATTGCCTGTGCGACCGGATGTCATTATAGTCACCCCCATATCTCCTGTGTGACTGGATGTCATTATAGTCACCCCCATATCTCCTGTGTGACTGGATGTCATTATAGTCACCCCCATATCTCCTGTGTGACCGGATGTCATTATAGTCACCCCCATATCTCTTGAGACCGGATTTCATTATAGTCACCCCCATATCTCCTGTGTGACTGGATGTCATTATAGTCCCCCCATATCTCCTGTGTGACTGGATGTCATTATAGTCACCCCCATATCTCCTGTGTGACTGGATGTCATTATAGTCCCCCATATCTCCTGTGTGACCGGATGTCATTATAGTCCCCCCATATCGCCCGTATGACCAGTGTCATTATAGTCCCCCATATCTCCTGTGTAACCATAGAGGATTACGTACAGCAGGACTCATTGTAGTTATGATACAGGTTTATTTACAGAGCAGTGTACGGGGATTCGCTACATGGACGGAGAGATGAAGTCCATGTCATCACAATTTAAGGGAGAAAGAGGTTCCGCAGGAGCAGCCGTGCGCAGCCTGAGGGTTGTGCGTAAGCTGGAAGGAACTTCTGATCAACTCCTCACAATATTCAATGGTGCTTCCTCGGATCAATTGTAGACTGTGCACATCAACCACCACGTGTGCCCCGTCCTCACCAAACACCCTGTGGGTGAGAGAGAGACAGTGTGAACCCAACTCCACCTGTGATTCATTGGGTGTCTTCCACATCTTCTGCTGAATCATCCAAAATATTTGCAACTGAAAAGTCACCGAAAGATCCATGCACCGCTGCCCCACAGAGATCCGCACTCTGCCGCCCAACAGAGATCTGTGCGCATCTGCCCAATAGACATCCAGGTGCTGCCCCCCCTTAGATTTCCGAGCGCTGCCGCCAAGCAGTGATTTGCATCCTTCTGCCCAACAGAGATACACGCACTGCCGCCCCACAGAGATCCATGTGCTTCCACCCAACAGATCCATGCACTGTCGCCCCACAGAGATCCGTGCACTGCCGCCCCACAGAGATGCGTGTCTGCAATAATTCTACATGACTAAAACAAGGATTGTAACGGGTGTGTAGATTTTTTATATCTACTGTATGTCTCTGCTGTATGTTTTGATCATCCCCCCCCTTCATCTTCTCGTACTACTCATCAACTCTCCCCTTCCTCCACACATCATGTTTCCCCTCCTGCCACTCTCCCCGATTGTCCCCTCCCCTATACTACTTCACTCATCAACTCCACTCCATTCCTCCCACCTCCGCTCATCATCTCTCCTCTTGTTCTTACTTCATTGGCTTGTGGCCCTCTCATTGTCTTCTGCACCCAGTCCATTCGTTCTCTCAAGCTCTACCTCCCTTCCCCCCTCCACTTGTTCTCTCTTCCTCCTCCTCTCTCCCCCCTCTGCTCGTCCTATCCCCCCCCACTCTTCCTCTCCCCCTCTTTCCCCCCTCCGCTCGTCCTCTTTCCTCCCCTCTCGTCCTCTTATTCCCCCTCCGCTCATCCTCTCTCCCTGCCTCCGTCGTCCCAATCCCCCCCTCCGCTCTTCCTCTCTCCATGCCTACGTTCGTCCCATCCCCTCTCTGATCTTCCTCTCTCCCTGCCTCCGCTTGTCCCATCCCCCCTTCAGTCTTCCTCTCTCCCTGCCTCCGCTTAACCCATTCCCCCCTCTGTTCGACCTCTCCCACCTCCGCTCGTCCTCTCTTCCCCCCCTGCCCGCTCGTCCTCCTCCCCTTCTCTCCTCTTCTCCCTCCCTCCTCAGTCCCCACCACATTGCTTCATGATTTTCACTTCTGCTTTTGTGTTCTCTGAGCCCTGGCCTGCATTTCACCATTTCTCGGTGGCCCCTCACCTGTCCTCGTCTGTCACACACGTGTCCAGAGAGAATTTGTACTGAAATCCCGAGCATCCGCCGCTGTCCACCTGAAGCCTCAGGAACTCGGGGCCGCTGATCACTTGCCGCAGTCTCTGTAATGCAGATGTGACGCAGCGTCACTACACAAGATGTCACCTGCTCTATATGGCGAGATCTATAGACCAATTGTCACTAGGGGATGGCGCCATTCACACCTGTGTCTCATTTGGGGGTGCTCACAGTAGCAATGACCTCCCATAAAGCGTGAACAAGGTGCCAACCTCCATGAGCTACAAGTGGGACAGCTCTTACTCGCACACAGCTCTCCGCAAGGTAAACTTCTCCATCCGCTGCCACGTCAGATGCACATCGCACAGGCCGGCTGAACGCTGCCCACAAGGAAAGGAGGCTCCTGCAGAAGACAACGGGCCAATTAGAGCAAACCCCCAAGGACAAGATGTCAACGAATATTCATGTACAGAGCAACACGAGCTTGTCCTGAATGTTCCCCATACCCAAGTGGACAATGGAAATAGGCCGCTATCTCTGTCCGGACACCATGAGACCCGTCCCCACCTTCCTCCCAGAAGACCCCCTCCATCTTCCAGATCCCTTCGTCCTCCTCCCGCCAGAAGCGTCCATCCTCCCCATTCCAGACCACCTCAGCCCTGCTGCATCTTCCTCCCACCTGACGTCTCGGTCCTCCCCCCTTCCTCCAGTCCCCTCGGTCCTCCCGACCCCCAGTTCCTCCGAGTTATCGTGGTGGCTGGGGACCTGGGATCCAGTGTAGCAATCGAGAACACAGGTGACGGTCGGGGGAGGTTGGTCGCGGGTTAGTGTCGCACTGTAGACTACTCGTCCTGTATGCACCGGACGGGGCACTGCCGTTCTTGTCTCCGCATGTCCCGGGTGTCAGACACAATGTAACGACCCAACAACAGTGAGAGGACGCAAAGGTCGGTAACGGGAGGCGGAGAACAGGGAGGAACCCCGAGCACCGCTCACCTCCGCCGAGGCCTCAACACCGAACACAGGGCACGCGCTGCCGCCATCGCACCCCGAGCGTCCGCCACTCTGATTGGAGAACTAAAAACGTCACGTGACGTCACTTGGGCAATGCGGAAGGGCGGACCAGAAGTCACAAGACCCTTGAGCTGAGAGGTGAGGCATGGAGGAACGGTTGGAAGGGGTCTACTCTACTGGGAGAGAGAAAAGACGGAGGGAGTCTGCCGGGAGGGAGAGAGAGGGGACGGAGGGGGTCTGCCGGGAGGGAGAGAGGGGACAGAGGGGGTCTGCCGGGAGAGGGAGAGAGGGGGTCTGCCGGGAGGGAGAGAGAGGGGACGGAGGGGGTCTGCCGGGAGGGAGAGAGAGGGGACGGAGGGGGTCTGCCGGGAGGGAGAGAGGGGACGGAGGGGGTCTGCTGGGAGGGAGAGAGAGGGGACGGAGGGGGTCTGCTGAGAGGGAGGGAGAGGGGACAGAGGGGGTCTGCCGGGAGAGGGAGAGAGGGGGTCTGCCGGGAAGGAGAGAGAGGGGACGGAGGAGGTCTGCCGAGAGGGAGGGAGAGGGGACGGAGGGGGTCTGCCGAGAGGGAGGGAGAGGGGACGGAGGGGGTCTGCCGAGAGGGAGGGAGAGGGGACGGAGGGGGTCTGCCGAGAGGGAGGGAGAGGGGACGGAGGGGGTCTGCCGAGAGGGAGGGAGAGGGGACGGAGGGGGTCTGCCGAGAGGGAGGGAGAGAGGGACGGAGGGGGTCTGCCGGGAGGGAGAGAGGGACGGAGGGTGTCTGCCGAGAGGGAGGGAGAGGGGACGGAGGGTGTCTGCCGAGAGGGAGGGAGAGGGGACGGAGGGTGTCTGCCGAGAGGGAGGGAGAGGGGACGGAGGGGGTCTGCCGGGAGGGAGAGAGAGGGGACGGAGGGGGTCTGCTGAGAGGGAGAGAGGGGACGGAGGGGGTCTGCTGAGAGGGAGAGAGGGGACGGAGGGGGTCTGCTGGGAAGGAGGGGGTCTGCTGGGAAGGAGAGAGAGGGGACGGAGGGGGTCTGCTGAGAGGGAGAGAGAGGGGACGGAGGGGGTCTGCTGAGAGGGAGAGAGAGGGGACGGAGGGGGTCTGCTGAGAGGGAGAGAGGGGACGGAGGGGGTCTGCTGAGAGGGAGAGAGAGGGGACAGAGGGGGTCTGCTGGGAGGGAGAGGGGACAGAGGGGGTCTGCTGGGAGAGAGAGGGGACGGAGGGGGTCTGCTGAGAGGCGACGGAGGGGGTCTGCTGAGAGGGAGAGAGGGGACGGAGGGGGTCTGCCGAGAGGGAGAGAGAGGGGACGGAGGGGGTCTGCCGGGAGGGAGAGAGAGGGGGTCTGCCGGGAGGGACAGGGGACGGAGGGGGTCTGCTGAGAGGGAGAGAGGGGACGGAGGGGGTCTGCTGGGAAGGAGAGGGGACAGAGGGGGTCTGCTGGGAGGGAGAGAGGGGACGGAGGGGGTCTGCTGGGAGGGAGAGAGAGGGGACAGAGGGGGTCTGCTGAGAGGGAGAGAGGGGACGGAGGGGGTCTGCCGGGAGGGAGAGGGGACGGAGGGGGTCTGCCGGGAGGGAGAGGGGACGGAGGGGGTCTGCCGGGAGGGAGAGAGAGGGGACGGAGGGGTTCTGCCGGGAAGGAGAGAGAGGGGACGGAGGGGGTCTGCCGAGAGGGAGGGAGAGGGGACGGAGGGGGTCTGCCGAGAGGGAGGGAGAGGGGACGGAGGGGGTCTGCCGGGAGGGAGAGAGAGGGGACGGAGGGGGTCTGCCGGGAGGGAGAGAGAGGGGACGGAGGGGGTCTGCCGGGAGGGAGAGAGAGGGGACGGAGGGGGTCTGCCGGGAGGGAGAGAGAGGGGACGGAGGGGGTCTGCCGGGAGGGAGAGGGGACGGAGGGGGTCTGCCGGGAGGGAGAGAGAGGGGACGGAGGGGGTCTGCCGGGAGGGGGTCTGCTGGGAGAGAGGGGACGGAGGGGGTCTGCTTTGAAGGAGCGAGAGGGAGTCTGCTGGGAGGGAGAGAGTGGGGACAGAGGGGTCTGCTGGGAGGGAGAGAGTGGGAACGGAGGGGTCTGCTGGGAGGGAGAGAGTGGGGACGGAGGGGTCTGCTGGGAGGGAGAGAGGGGATCTGCTTTGAAGGAGCGAGAGGGGGTCTGCTGGGAGGGAGAGAGTGGGGACGGAGGGGGTCTGCTGGGAGGGAGAGAGGGGACGGAGGGGATCTGCTTTGAAGGAGCGAGAGGGGGTCTGCTGGGAGGGAGAGAGGAGACAGAGGGGTCTGCAGGAATAGAGAGGGGGATGGAGGGGTCTGTAGTTTGTGCAGCAACAATTTAAGAACTCGGGCAGCATAAATATTTAGAGATACTCTCGCAGTTTGGGCCTTTCCTTTCTTTATAGTGATATGGAGACAAAGTAAGAAGGGCAGGCGTCCCCTCTGTGATCCTACATCAGGGTGAATGACTAGAGTGATATGTGTCCTCTCTCTCCTGGGAGTGATGGACTTTATAAAAGTAAACACCATGAAGAGCGTAAAGTGACCAAGTCCACCAAGGGCCACCCAATATGGGGGGCTAAAGCACCATGGTTCTCTTCTCACTTCAGGCTCCTTCAGCCAGGTGGACACTGTTTCATGCGCTATAGAGACACAAGTTTCAAAAGCAGCTGAACAAAAAGTGTGCAGATTTTAAACAAGGAAACAATGACTGTCATGTGAAAAGGGTGCCAAAATATTGCTATTTAGGGTTTTATATTCAAAGAATATTCCTGTGTACTCTTTAAATAAAATCTGGCTGCAGGTTTTTGTTGGAATCAGAGTTTTGAGCTGCTCTCTGATTACACATCAAACAACTGCTGACTGATTCCCTTTGCAAGCTGAAGCTGCTGGTGATGAGAAAACTAGATTACTTAAGGGCAACCTACCATCTGATACATGTGTCCTATCCTGTGGCTGTATCATCTCAACCAGGGACGCTGTAGCTGCCAGTTACTGAGCAGCGCTGGAGACTTGTTGCACAGACGATTCCCCAGTGGCTTCTCCTCGATAGCTGCCCTGGATTGACAGGTCTCTGCCTATCCTGCACAGAGGCATGGAGAAGCCACCCAGGACCCTCCTTTTTCACTAGTCTGCAGTGTGGCTTGGTCTTAAAACTTTCCCAGTGAGAATTGTAGCAGCTGATATGGAATCTAATAGCCGGTGCCCGATACATGGAGGATTATTACACCAGTCCCAGTTTCTCCAATGCTGCACAGCCCTACAGCGTGACTCCTTGTGCAGCGTGACATGGACTTGAATACAAGCTTTTTAATCCCTAAATAGTAATGTTTTGGGATTATTTTTATTTCGTATTTCTTTCCATATATAAATTACTCCATGCCGTCCTGGTGGTTTTGAACCTTTTGAGTATCTGTATTTAAGTCCATGAACCTGAAGAAGGACCCTGATGTGAGAATCGAAGTGCGTTGCAATAATCTGCAATAGAGTTTGCTGTACCTCCCAAATTTGACGAATTGAGCATTTCTACATAGTTGGTAAGGAATGTTTCACTTCACTCTGTGCTTCCTCTCAGCAGCAGGAATCATGTTTCTGGGTTGTCCGGCTGAGCTGCTGCTGCTCTTCTTCATCCCTATTGTGTTCAATGAACCTCTTGTGTACAAAGACTGTGGTGAGTAAATGGGAGTGGGGGATGGGTTGCTGATATGTGTTTAGGGTCTTACCTGGCATCTCCTTCCTGCAGGCTGCGATCGGGGGAAACTGATTAGTGTGGATGTGTCTCCATGTCCTAAGCAGCCATGCCCCCTGGTGAGGGGCAGTAGCTACTCTATTAATGTGACCTTCATAAGCGGTAAGTTGGGCACCTTCCCTTCAGAACCTGTTTTCCCACTCTACCCCCCATATCCTTCCACTCCCATCGTGCTTGTTGGTTTGTTGTGCACAGATGAGGTGACCCCAAGCTGCAGTGCGATCGTCCATGGCATCATAGAAGGGTTGCCAGTGCCATTCCCGCTCCCAGAGTCAGATGGGTGTAAAAGTGGTATTGCCTGCCCTCTGAAGAACGGTGCCACCTACACCTATCTCACCAAGATGGACATCAAACCTATGTACCCCAAGGTAAGTAGGGGGTGCTGGGCTAGCAGGACCCCACCCAGCATAGGTGCTCACCTGTTCTATTTACCTGCAGATGAAATTGGTGGTGAAGTGGGAATTGCACGACGCCGACTCCAAGAACCTGTTCTGCTGGCTGATCCCGGTGGAGATCACTGACGGCTGAGTCACAGTCACATTCCCCTGGACCCTATAATCCACGCTGCTAACTGCCGTGCAGTTTTAACACAAACAAGAAATTGAAATGTCTTTCTAATTTTTAATAAAACTTATTTTTTTCCTGTATGATCCTCCAAGTGCCACAATAAACCGTTCGCTTCTTGTGCAAGTCTTGTACCTCATTCATTAGACATGGAGGAGCGATCATTAATACATGAATGCGAATAGCGATGGGACTGCTGGGGGGGGGCAGAAGTCGTTTTAAGATAATGGCAGATGGATGCTGGGTCACACACCACCTCAGCTATTTCAGTATTTGGGACTATTGTCACCATGCCAATGTAATGAGTGGCTGCACGAAGGAACCAGCTCCAGCCAGGAGGACCACCACTGCCCTCACCCAGCAGGGAGCCAGCCCCCAAGCCACTGCTCTGTTCTGTTCTGCTAGTTTCCAGATGAGTGAACATCGGCTCCAGCTTCTCCCCGATCGGCCCGATGACTGAACTGTAGAGAATCACAGGCATCGTCACACCATACCGAAACCCTCACAGCCCTCACTGATGGCGAGCTTCAGCAGCCGATGCATCTCCTCATATGAGTCGTAAGTGGGCAAACACAGCTGGTTAAAACTGCAAAGAGAAATCAGCATTATACACGGACATTTGCATTGCCCAGCGTGGAGGAGCCCAGTGAGCATATTCACTCTAGCGTCTACATGTACAAGGGCCAACACCTATGATTTTTCTGTTTTTGAGGAAACGGAGCATATTTTGCCAAAGCAAAGAATTTTTTGGGGCCAGCCTGTGGCCACAAGTGACAGTGTCCTCCAGTCTGGAAGAGAAGAGGTCATACACCCAGGATACCTCAGGACACATGGCAGGGACATGACATAATGGACATTCATTGATGTACGCAGTACTCTGACACAGCCTTGGGGTGGTAGCCACAGAAATCTACATGCCATCAATACACAGCAGCTTATAAACAATCTACACTCTGCTTTTGCTCCAATCTGATTCATCTCCTGACCAGATTCAGCTCTGCCACATTATAAGACATCGCAGAATGCCCTGAATGACGCAGCAGCGGCTATATGCAGAACGACCCGGTACAGATGATAGAAACCCAGAAAAATATGTTTTCTGCAGGTGGCGGGCATCTGTGGAGAAAATAACTTCTGGCAGAAGACTCCATACACTACAAGTTCAAGCTTAAACTTAACTCAATCTGGTAAAAAAGGGACTTTGCAACTTCACATAACATCACTGTCCAATAATCCCAAACGACTCTTCAAAACTCTGCATTGCCACCTGAACCCTAATGTATAAAACCTTGTCACCAACCTCAGTGCTGACGATCTGGCCACTTAAGAGTGTATTTCCTAGAAAAAAAATTGCCCAGATCCACACAATAGCCTCATACCCTGGATCCCCTTCCCTCCCACAAATCAAACTTACCCAACTGATTAATTCTCGCCATACAACCTTCACCAATGACCCTATTCCCTCACATCTCCTTCAGTCCCTCTCCCCAGCTGTCACTGCTCACCTAACTAAAATATTTAATTTTTCTCTTCCAGCATCTTTCCCTTTTCATTCAAATACACCATCATAACCCCTTTACTTAAAAAACACCCCTGGACTACAACTGCTCTAACTACAGACCGGTCACTATCTTCCTTCATTTCTAAACTGAAATGCTTGGTCCACGCCAGACTGATCCGCCATCTCTCTGATAACGCTCATCTTCACCCTTTACAATCTGGTTTCCGCTCTTCACGCCCTACAGCAACTGCCCTCACTAAAGTGGCTAATGATTAACAGCTGAATCTAATGGTCACTGCTGATTCTCCTGGATCTCTTTGCAGTATCTGACCCTGCGGATGACCAGCTCCTCACTATACTCCGCTCAAGAACACTGCTCTCTACTGGTTCTCCTCCTACCTCTATGACAACTCCTTCACAGTATATTTTGGCAGCTCTTAGGCCTCACCTTCCCCATACTTTCAAGGGTTCCTCAGGGTTCAGTCCTAGGTCACCTCTTCTTACTGTTGGGACTCCTCCTTACTGTTGGGGCTCTACAGGGTTCAGTGCTAGATCCCCTCTTACTGTAGGGGATCCTCTGGGTTCAGTCCTAGGTCCCCTCTTACTGTTGGTGCTCCTCAGGGTTCAGTCCTAGGTTACCTCCTCTTACTGATGGGGCTCCTCATGGTTCAGTGCTAGATCCTCTCTTACTGTTGGGGCTCCTCGGTTCAGTCCTAGGTCCCCTCTTAATGTTGGGGCTCATCAGGGTTCAGTACTAGCTCCCCTCTTTTGGTTGGGGCTCCTCAGGGTTCAATCCTAAGTCCACTCCTCTTACAGTTGGGGTACCACAGGGTTCAGTCATAGAACACCGCTTTTCACTGTTTAGGCCCCCTCCTCTTCATTTTCTACACCATGCCTATTGGACAGTCCATCAGTAGATTTGGTTTCCTGCACCATCTCTATACTCATGACACCAATTATACACCTTCTTCTCCTGACATCACGCCTGCATTACTACAAAACACCAGTTATTGTCTGTCCGCTGTCCCTAACATCATGTCCTCCCTTTATCTGAAACCCAATCTCTTCAAATCTGAACTTCTTGTATTTCCTCTTCTACTATCCTACCTAAAACCAATATTACAATCGCCTTCAGTGGTTCAACCATGACGCCGCAGAAGCACCCTCGCTGTTTTGTGTGAAACAGGCCTATCAGTTTTTTGGCGTCCGCCAAAATGTGAAAAAACGGATCTGTTTCCGTTTTGCCACAAACGGATGCTACCGGATCCGTTTTTTTGGACGGATCCGCTTTAGCCACTAATGCAAGTCTATGGGGAAAAAAACGGATCCGCCAAAAAAAATGGCGGATTTTGGCGGACGTCAAAAAACGGATGTGTGATCCACCCCTTAGGGTTATATTTGACAAATAGCTTTCTATTATTCCCTATATCTTATCAATCTCTCATGACACCCGCATCTTAAAAACATTTCCAGAATCTAACCTTTTCTTACCTTTGAAACTGAAAAATCACTGTCGCTCTTTTTCATTCTTGTTTGGACTACTGCAATTCTAATGATCGGTCTCCTAACCAAACTTTCTCATCTGCACATTTTTCTCGAATGCGGTAGTCAGGATCATGTTCTTGTCTAGCCTCTAAACCAATGGCTCCACCCTGTCATTGCACTGGTTACTCATCCATTACAGAATAAAATATAAACTAATCACTCTCCCCCACAAAGCTCTCTACAGTGCTGCACCGCCCTACATCTCCTCAACTGTCTATCACCTACCTGTCCTCTCCACAATGCTGCACCATCCAACATCTCCTCCTATTCTGTATACCACCCTAACTACCCTCTTTACAGTGCTACATGACCCAACATCTCATCTACCACCCTCTTCACAGTGCTGCATCATCCAACATCTCATCATTTGTCTACCACCAACCCGTCCTCTCTACAGTGCTGCACCACCCAACATTCATCATCTGTCTCCTACCCTACTCGTCCTCTGCACAGTGCTGCACCATTCTACATCTTCTCATCTGTTAACTATCTACCATCCTCTCTACAGTGTTGCACAACCCTATATCTCCTCATCTGCCACTTACCTGTCCTCTCCACAGTGCTGCACCATCCCACATATCCTCCTCATTTCAGTCTACCACCCTACCTGTCCTCTTCACAATGCTGCACAGCCCTAAAACTCCTCCTCATCTATCTGCCACAATATCTATCCTCTCCACAGTGCTGCACGGCCCTACATTTCCTCACCTGTCTACCACTCTACCCATCCTCTCCACAGTGCTGCACCGCCCTAGATCTCCTCCCCATCTACCACCCTACCTATCCTCTCCACAGTGCTCAACCGCCCTAGTTCTCCCCATCTACCATCCTACCTGTCCACTTCATAGTGCTGCACCGCCCTGCATCTCCTCCACTATCTACCACCCTACCTATCCTCTCCACGATGCTGCACCACCCTGCATCTCCTCATCTATCTACCACCCTACCCATCCTCTCCCCAGTGTGTTGCACCACCATGCATCTTCTCCTTATCAATCACCCTACCCGTCCTCTCCACAGTGGTACACAGATCAACATCTCCTCCTCATCTCTGTGTACCACCTAACTGTCCTCTCCACAGTGTTGCACCGCCCTACATCTCATCTACCACTCTACCCATGCTCTCCTTTCTGCAACTGATCTAAGTCCATCTCCAATACTTCTCTGGTGCTGTGCTATTTTTCTGGAATACACTACCTTGGGATGATTAATACCAGCCCCCACATTTTTAAGCAAGCCCTAAAATCACATCATTAGACAGGTCTATCACCTTCACCATTCTAACTCTTCCCTGTTCTCTCTACATTTTCCTCAGACTCTGTGCTTTCCAACTCATCTGTGTCCACATCCTCAATTCACCCAATAGAACTTGGTGACTGTACTTAGACAGATCCTGGCTGGTGACGGATCCTACAGCTGATGTGAAATGCTTTATTTATTAGAATGATGGCCGGGCCATACAAGACAAGCTTGTTACCCATCGTGTCCTCCTATTTACTCATGGATGTAGATTAAGAGTAACAGGACCCTCACTCCTCCTGTAACCAGTAAAATATGTGTTCCTCTGTAATGTCTGATGTTACCTGTCCCGCTTATTGTACAACGCTGCAGAATATGTTGGCACTATAGAAATGAAAGTAGTATTATTAGCAGAGCAAGGCCCCAAACAGGTGACAGTGGGATGGCGGCAGTAGAGCCTCGGCCAGGTGACCGAAGGGTAGCGGCAGCAGAGCCCAGGTGACCGAGGGGTGGTGACAGCAGAGGCCAGGCCATGCGACTGAGAAATGAAGGCAGCACAGCCCAGGCGACCGAGGGACGACAGCAGCAGAGCCCAGGCAAAGCGACCGAGGGGCGACGGCGGCAGCAGAGCACAGGCAAGGCGACCGTGTGACCAAACACTCTGACAGAACCGGCTCCACAGCTGAAAGCTCCCTGGGGAACATAGCGACAGGCCTGACATTTGCACCTACCAGGTGTGTGCGGTGGGCAGCGTGCCATGAGCAGGGGCTCCAATGATCTGGAAGCTTGGACAAAGAGAAGCAAATCCCCCGGTAGGCAGCTGAGAGCAGCCGGTTGTGAACTGCAGCAGACGAGCCAATTCCTCCTGAGTGAAGCTGTAGACGACAGCCCAGAACCAGTTCATGACCTGCAGGGGGTGACAAGATGACAAAGGTGAGAAAGACATAGGAAATATTGAACACAGCAATACTGCCGAAGGCCGGGAGTGAGGAGAAGCATCCTGTACAGAGAGGAGAGGAGAAGAGCGCCATCATATACAGAGAGGAAAGGAGAGGAGACGTGAGAGGAGAGGTAAGAGCGGCATCATATACAGAGAGGAGAGGGGTAAGAGCGGCATCATATATAGAGAGGAGAGGCGACGTGAGAGGAGAGGATAGGTAAGAGCACCATCATATGCACAGAGGAAAGGTAAGAGCGGCATCATATACAGAGAGGAGAGTTAAGAGCGGCATCATATACAGAGAGGAGAGGTAAGAGCGGCATCATATAAAGAGAGGAGAGGTAACATTGGCCCTACCTAAGTGAAAAGTAACGTGGAGTGCATCTTGCCAGTGGGATGCGACTGGGGGTGGGTGATCGTCATTATTGGGGTTTACTAAGGTTGAGAGATATTACAAAGCACATCCAGGACAATGAATGAAGCTTCACCACGTGTGTTAACAAAACTATGGACTGGGGAAGCAGATCTCCCGTGTGTTAGCAGAACTATGGACTGGGGGAGCAGATCTCCCGTGTGTTAGCAGAACTATGGACTGGGGGAGCAGATCTCCCGTGTGTTAGCAGAACTATGGACTGGGGGAGCAGATCTCCCGTGTGTTAGCAGAACTATGGACTGGGGGAGCAGATCTCCCGTGTGTTAGCAGAACTATGGACTGAGGGAGCAGATCTCCCGTGTGTTAGCAGAACTATGGACTGGGGGAGCAGATCTATGTATAATTCTGTTATTACGCTATGATACATGATGAATGACACCAATAATCTGCCAGGGATGATCTCTAAGCTTGAAAGTATAATTTATGAGTCCAACTGGTGAGCTGTAACCCTGCAGCGCTGGGGTCTTGGGTTCAAATCCTACCAAGGACGATATCTGCAAGGAGTTTGTATGCTCTCCGTGAGTTTGCATGGGTTTCCCGAGTTCTACAGATCCTCTACATTCCACAAACATAGTGATAGTCTATATTCTCTATGTACCACAACAATTGGGACAGTGATGATGTCTGTAAAGCGCTCCTAAATATTGTGGCGCTATGTAAAGGGAGGAAAATTAATAAACTGTAAAGTTATGAGTTGTCAGTCCAAAATAAATAGGTGGTCCGAAGACCAAAGTAATTTTCCTCCAAAATCCTACTCTGTTTAGTTCCATAATCGAAACTATTTTCTAATATACTTGCAATAAAAATTCCCCATCATTCCCTCACTGCTCTGTTTGATAACTACAACCGCAGCCTCTGCCCCCTGATGAGCCTTCATTTTAGGAGGGCAGAAGTGATCGTAGTGTCCATAGCCTCTGCTCCCTGATGAGCCTTTATTTCAGGGAGAGGGCAGAGGCGATCGAAGTGTCCACAGCCACTGATGACTATTCCTTTGTGTATCCTAGCATGCATTGTGAATTCTCAATCAAAGCATCACAAAAAAGAAAGTGGAAAAAAAACAGAAAAGCCGCTAGATCGAGTAGTGGGGGATGGATATTAGAAAATAGGAAAGGGACATCACTGCCGCACCATGTAATATGTGGAGAAACCTCTCAATTCTAAAACCACGTCAATCTGAAGAGACCGCTGACCATCGGTAATGGTAGTGCTAAAGGTGAAGGATTAAACTTATCCATGATAGGAGGAGATGAAGTTTCTCTATTACCAAGGGCAGCAATGCCAGACATGCGTCAATAACTTCATCTCCTCCTATCGGATATTTTCAATCTTTTTTTAATGGAATGTAATAAAGCATTTGATATATTCATGCACACCTTTCCAATCAGAACCTTCTCCTTGTGTTCTATATTAGAAAACAGTTTAGATTATGGCACTAAATAGAGAGGGATTTAGAAGGAAAATTACTTTGGACTTCAGACCACCCATGTAACTTGTCAGCTCTAAAGAGAAGTCACAAGAACACCAAAGGGGCAGATACAAGAACCAGGGAAATCCAGATGAAGCACTGGCCTATATCACTGAAGGAGGTGTTCACCTCAGTACTTCACTCCAAGAGTACCTCCATCTGTTAGTTCCTGGGTGACTCTAATCCTTACCTTCTCCCTGAAAAACCAGGAACCTCCAATGACCACAGCATGAGCCTGGAATTCCTGCACGGCTATGTGCCCAGTACCGCACATAAGGAGCTGGAAAAAAAAAAAAAGCATATAATCCTCGTCCACAAGAGCTCAAATCTAAGATATAAATCATCCAGATATAGGGAGGCAGCTGGGGTAGGAGACCTAACTACACCTATCATGTATCAGGGGCAACGTAAAACAATGGTCAGAATACTGAGCAATGTGTGATGTTGCAATGTTACATCGGGCAGTGGTGTGTGAGCAGTGAGAGAACAGAATCCATTTTGTAACTGTGGTCTCCATCTTGCCTATTAACTTCTGCCATGTGATCAAATAACTCTGATGGGCAGGAAAATGTCACATTTGCATTCACGCCCCTAAAGCTCCTAATGGCTCATAGTTCTGATGGAAGTTTTCCTTCTATTGTGACCCTATTTAATGTGGCTACATATGCTAATAAACCAGAAGTCCTGAGACCACCATACAAGGGGCTGTGCTGTACTGATTTCCTGAGCGCTTGCTAAACAAATTTTATTTGGAGTTCTAAAGGCATAGATGAAAAATGTATTTCGCTCACAGAATTTGGTGCTAAAATCCAGGAAAACACTCACATTACAGTAAAAGTGATTTTTAATGCTGAAGCAGAAGGTTTTTCTTACCTTTGTATTTCACTTTTAGTGAGAACTTGGTCTACCTCCAGTACAAGTTATTTTGCATTAAATAATCTAGTCCACTAACTTGAAGAGATATCGATGCCTTTTTGAACTGTGTGCATGTTATGGGATCAGTGTATTGGTGTGAAATGTAGTGGTAATTATACTTGGAGGATTTCTAGTGTTGAGGGGTTTCTTGTAGTTTGTTTACTGGGTTTTTGTAGGGTTGTTAAGTGGCTTTGAAGACTGCCTACATATAATTGTAGGATTTTAAATGTCTCAGGTGCCTACCTACATATGAGAAAAATGTGCTGATATATGCACTTATACAGGTGCATCTCACAAAATTAGAATATCATCAAAAAGTTAATTTATTTCAGTTCTTCAATACAAAAAGTGATACTCCTATATTATATAGAGTCATTACAGAGCGATCTATTTCACGTGTTTATTTCTGTTAATGTTGATGATTATGGCTTACAGCCAATGAAAACCCAAAAGTCATTATCTCAGTATATTAGAATACTTTATAACACCAGCTTGAGAAATGATTTTACAATCTGAAGTGTTGGCCTACTGAAATGTATGTTCAGTAAATGCACACAATACTTGGTTGAGGCTCATTTGGCATCAATTACGGCATCACTGCGGTGTTGCATGGAGGCGATCAGCCTGTGGCACTGCTGAGGGGTTATGGAAGCCCAGGTTGCTTTGAAAGTATCCTTCAGCTCATCGACATTGTGGGGTCTGGTGTTTCTTATCTTCCTCTTTACAATATCCTATAGATTCTCTATGGGGTTAAGGTCGGGTGAGTTTGCTGGCCAATCAAGCACAGTGATACTGTTGTTTTTACACCAGGTATTGGTACTTTTGGTAGTGTGGACAGGTGCCAAGTCCTGCTGGAGAATGAAATGTCCATCTCCAAAAAGCTTGTCGGCAGAGGGAAGCATGAAGTGCTCTAAAATTTTCTGGTAGACGGCTGCGCTGACTTTGGTCTTGATAAAACAGTGTAGTTATACCAGTGGTGGATGGCGATTCCAACCACGGCTGTTACAAAGGCAGATGGTGGCTGATCAGATCAGTTGCCTTGTGTGTGGAAGGTGCAGAATGAGCGTCAGAGCCACCTCAAAGGCAGGGACACCACATACGATCTACATGTCGGTGTCGTGAAGGGGTGAAGAGCGTCTGTTCAGGAGTTTTGCAATTAGAGAGAGCAGGCGGATGAGATGCTCATGTGTTACCATGTGCTAGGGGGACAAGTCTCTGAAGATTCACGTACTCCAATCCTATAGAAGAGTGGAGCCAGCAGTGATGAACATGGTGGGAGTCCATCAAAACATTGGTGCCATTGAGAAGAGGAATGATGGGAAAAGGAGGCCGGCAATGTATGGAGACCACTGCTGGACGCTCCAGAGCGGCATTACAAGCGGCAGGTAACAGAGCTCCAACTGGAAATTGCAAGAAATGTACTTCTTTATTCTGGATCTTCACCATGTAATGACAGTTTGTAGTAAAAACTCCCAATAAATGTGTGGAAGCTTATTGTAACCGTGAATGGTGTATTTAATTTCATTGCCCCACATCTCTTATGTTAAAGGGGTTGTGCACTACTAGGACAGCCCTTCTCATTCCCCACACTTGGCCCCTATACAATAATAAAGCTTATATTGACCTCCCGTGCTGGCGTCGTTACCGCAGTGTCAGCACTCGCACTTCCGGGTCCCTCATGTGGTTGTTGTGACATGTATCTCCGCTTTCAGATAAATCGAACATAAAGAGGAAGCCCAAGCTGCAACTGATCCCCAACTTCCTCTTCATGTTCAATTCGACAGGAGGCAGGGAGAGTGACACCAGGGTCACATGTCACAACAACCACACGGGACCCTCGGGAGAGCGAGTGCCGACACCGCGGGAACATTGTCAGCTCGTTAGGTGAGTATAGGTTTTATTATATTATTAGAGCCAAGTGTGGGGTATGAGAAGGGCTGTCCTAGTAGTGGACAAGCCCTTTATACACTAGAGCTAATGATTTAGCGATCTGTTATAATCTATTCCCCTTTGGGCCTGAAGTGATAAATGGCCGATTCTTACCTCTAATTCATTCTCATCGAATATGCCCAAGAGATTATCAGGGACGAGCTCATTAAGTCCTGAGGAAACAGAGGCCGCAGTCAGTGCTGGTCAGCATGCGTCCCCCACGCTGTACCCCACACTGATCACCATGCGTCTCCCTGCGCTAACCCCCCCGTATTTGTCACCATGCGTCTCCCCACGCTGACCCTCACACTGATCATGTGTTTCCCCGCGCTGACCCCCCGCTTCTGGTCGCCATGCGTCCCCACACGTTGACCCTTCACTGAATCCCGCACTGATCACCATGGCGTCCTCCTGCGCTGAACCCCACTGCTCATCATGCATCCTTCGGCGCTGACCCCGCATGCTTGTCACCATGCATTTCCCACGATAACCCCTTCGCTAGTCACCATGCGCCCTCCGCACTGACCCCCACTATCAGCTCACCTTTCAGGAAATGCTCCACCTCCTCCCGCATCTGATTACAGAGACGATGCTGTGCCAAAAGGTTCAGGTAATAGATCTTATTGTCATTGGAGACTGGAATGTGCGAACCCCCGGGCACCAGGTCCACCATCTGCAAGAGGAAGAAGACTGGCAATCCACAGACATGGCATACTGGCATACTCCATTGTTAGTCACTGACAGATCCTTTCATGCTTGATAAAACACAATTACGTGCTCACACATGGCACCCACCTTCTCCAGCTGACCCCCACGGCCATACTTCTCTTCAGCAAAGACCAGGTCTGCATCAGAGACGTCATTGGACAAAACATACAGAACCTTGGACTGGAAAAAATCAGGGTCGTCTGTTTCGAAGAACTGAAGAGAAAAATAAAATGATGAATCTCCTCATGTGTCCACCCTCCCCTCATCAGGTCCCATCAGTCCCGCATCACCCCCATCCTTTTTGTGAGTCCCGTCTGCTCCAACCCCATCCCCGCCTTTGGGGGTTATGTCTGTTTTCCCACCCTGCAGGTCGAGTAAGACCCTCACTTCCGGGTGCCATATACTGCTCACACCCTGCGGGTCCCATCAGTCGCCTTCCATGTGGGTCTTATAATATGCCTGAAGTGGGGTTCGGCAGGTAGAAGGGCAGTGTGGGAAATGTATGTGCTCGGCAGCCCCATCCCCCGTGGATGATGTCTCAGTGGAGTCGGGCGGCCACGGGGAGTATCTGGAAGATGGCAAGTAGTCCTACAATGTGACTGCTGGGTGGTCGGAGGAAGGACACCATGTCTCACCTTATAATGCATGCGGAGTCCAATGATCTGTGCCAGGAAGGATCGGGTGAACCGAGCCCTCACCAGTTGCTCATAACATCCCCCTTGGGAAGACTCAAATAGGCATTTTCCTACCACCCTACCAGCAAACTCGTACAGCTTGATGCGTAATCCTGCTGGGCGACATGGGTTTGGGTGTACCTAGAAGAGAAACCCCCAATTATAAGACCCCAAAGAAAATGCTGGGGAGCAGACAAGGAGATAATCATCAGAGATGGGGAGGGCTGGGGGGCAGTGAGACACCGAGAAGGGTGGAGGCAGTCAGACGCGGACGGCGGGGGAGGGAGGGAGAGGCGGTCAAGACGCGGACGGCGGGGGAGGGAGGGAGAGGCGGTCAAGACGCGGACGGCGGGGGAGGGAGGGAGAGGCGGTCAAGACGCGGACGGCGGGGGAGGGAGGGAGAGGCGGTCAAGACGCGGACGGCGGGGGAGGGAGGGAAAGGCGGTCAAGACGCGGACGGCGGGGGAGGGAGGGAGAGGCGGTCAAGACGCGGACGGCGGGGGAGGGAGGGAGAGGCGGTCAAGACGCGGACGGCGGGGGAGGGAGGGAGAGGCGGTCAAGACGCGGACGGCGGGGGAGGGAGGGAGAGGCGGTCAAGACGCGGACGGCGGGGGAGGGAGGGAGAGGCGGTCAAGACGCGGACGGCGGGGGAGGGAGGGAGAGGCGGTCAAGACGCGGACGGCGGGGGAGGGAGGGAGAGGCGGTCAAGACGCGGACGGCGGGGGAGGGAGGGAGAGGCGGTCAAGACGCGGACGGCGGGGGAGGGAGAGGCGGTCAGACGCGGACGGCGGGGGAGGGAGAGGCGGTCAGACGCGGACGGCGGGGGAGGGAGAGGCGGTCAGACGCGGACGGCGGGGGAGGGAGAGGCGGTCAGACGCGGACGGCGGGGGAGGGAGAGGCGGTCAGACGCGGACGGCGGGGGAGGGAGAGGCGGTCAGACGCGGACGGCGGGGGAGGGAGAGGCGGTCAGACGCGGACGGCGGGGGAGGGAGAGGCGGTCAGACGCGGACGGCGGGGGAGGGAGAGGCGGTCAGACGCGGACGGCGGGGGAGGGAGAGGCGGTCAGACGCGGACGGCGGGGGAGGGAGAGGCGGTCAGACGCGGACGGCGGGGGAGGGAGAGGCGGTCAGACGCGGACGGCGGGGGAGGGAGAGGCGGTCAGACGCGGACGGCGGGGGAGGGAGAGGCGGTCAGACGCGGACGGCGGGGGAGGGAGAGGCGGTCAGACGCGGACGGCGGGGGAGGGAGAGGCGGTCAGACGCGGACGGCGGGGGAGGGAGAGGCGGTCAGACGCGGACGGCGGGGGAGGGAGAGGCGGTCAGACGCGGACGGCGGGGGAGGGAGAGGCGGTCAGACGCGGACGGCGGGGGAGGGAGAGGCAGTCAGACGCGGACGGCGGGGGAGGGAGAGGCAGTCAGACGCGGACGGCGGGGGAGAGGCAGTCAGACGCGGACGAGGGAGAGGCAGTCAGACGCGGAGGAGGGAGAGGCAGTCAGACGCGGACGAGGGAGAGGCAGTCAGACGCGGACGAGGGAGAGGCAGTCAGACGCGGACGAGGGAGAGGCAGTCAGACGCGGACGAGGGAGAGGCAGTCAGACGCGGAGGAGGGAGAGGCAGTCAGACGCGGACGGCGGAGGAGGGAGAGGCAGTCAGACGCGGACGGCGGGGGAGGGAGAGGCAGTCAGACGCGGACGGCGGGGGAGGGAGAGGCAGTCAGACGCGGACGGCGGGGGAGGGAGAGGCGGTCAGACGCGGACGGCGGGGGAGGGAGAGGCGGTCAGACGCGGACGGCGGGGGAGGGAGAGGCGGTCAGACGCGGACGGCGGGGGAGGGAGAGGCGGTCAGACGCGGACGGCGGGGGAGGGAGAGGCGGTCAGACGCGGACGGCGGGGGAGGGAGAGGCGGTCAGACGCGGACGGCGGGGGAGGGAGAGGCGGTCAGACGCGGACGGCGGGGGAGGGAGAGGCGGTCAGACGCGGACGGCGGGGGAGGGAGAGGCGGTCAGACGCGGACGGCGGGGGAGGGAGAGGCGGTCAGACGCGGACGGCGGGGGGAGGGAGAGGCGGTCAGACGCGGACGGCGGGGGAGGGAGAGGCGGTCAGACGCGGACGGCGGGGGAGGGAGAGGCAGTCAGACGCGGACGGCGGGGGAGGGAGAGGCAGTCAGACGCGGACGGCGGGGGAGGGAGAGGCAGTCAGACGCGGACGGCGGGGGAGGGAGAGGCAGTCAGACGCGGACGGCGGGGGAGGGAGAGGCAGTCAGACGCGGACGGCGGGGGAGGGAGAGGCAGTCAGACGCGGACGGCGGGGGAGGGAGAGGCAGTCAGACGCGGACGAGGGAGAGGCAGTCAGACGCGGACGAGGGAGAGGCAGTCAGACGCGGACGAGGGAGAGGCAGTCAGACGCGGACGAGGGAGAGGCAGTCAGACGCGGACGAGGGAGAGGCAGTCAGACGCGGACGAGGGAGAGGCAGTCAGACGCGGACGAGGGAGAGGCAGTCAGACGCGGAGGAGGGAGAGGCAGTCAGACGCGGACGGCGGAGGAGGGAGAGGCAGTCAGACGCGGACGGCGGGGGAGGGAGAGGCAGTCAGACGCGGACGGCGGGGGAGGGAGAGGCAGTCAGACGCGGACGGCGGGGGAGGGAGAGGCAGTCAGACGCGGACGGCGGGGGAGGGAGAGGCAGTCAGACGCGGACGGCGGGGGAGGGAGAGGCAGTCAGACGCGGACGGCGGGGGAGGGAGAGGCAGTCAGACGCGGACGGCGGGGGAGGGAGAGGCAGTCAGACGCGGACGGCGGGGGAGGGAGAGGCAGTCAGACGCGGACGGCGGGGGAGGGAGAGGCAGTCAGACGCGGACGGCGGGGGAGGGAGAGGCAGTCAGACGCGGACGGCGGGGGAGGGAGAGGCAGTCAGACGCGGACGGCGGGGGAGGGAGAGGCAGTCAGACGCGGACGGCGGGGGAGGGAGAGGCAGTCAGACGCGGACGGCGGGGGAGGGAGAGGCAGTCAGACGCGGACGGCGGGGGAGGGAGAGGCAGTCAGACGCGGACGGCGGGGGAGGGAGAGGCAGTCAGACGCGGACGGCGGGGGAGGGAGAGGCAGTCAGACGCGGACGGCGGGGGAGGGAGAGGCAGTCAGACGCGGACGGCGGGGGAGGGAGAGGCAGTCAGACGCGGACGGCGGGGGAGGGAGAGGCAGTCAGACGCGGACGGCGGGGGAGGGAGAGGCAGTCAGACGCGGACGGCGGGGGAGGGAGAGGCAGTCAGACGCGGACGGCGGGGGAGGGAGAGGCAGTCAGACGCGGACGGCGGGGGAGGGAGAGGCAGTCAGACGCGGACGGCGGGGGAGGGAGAGGCAGTCAGACGCGGACGGCGGGGGAGGGAGAGGCAGTCAGACGCGGACGGCGGGGGAGGGAGAGGCAGTCAGACGCGGACGGCGGGGGAGGGAGAGGCAGTCAGACGCGGACGGCGGGGGAGGGAGAGGCAGTCAGACGCGGACGGCGGGAAGGGAGAGGCAGTCAGACGCAGATGGCGGGGAGGGAGAGGCAGTCAGACACGGACGGCTGGGAAGGGCGTGGACTCACCAGGCCTTGACTTGTGTCACTAAATCGAGTAAAGAGTTTGTTGTTTGTATCAAAGAGAACTTTACAAATCAGCTCAAACCACTCCCGCCGCGGACCACCCCAATCTAGAGCTGCCAACGAGAGAGAATGTCAAAGGGGCAGAGACCAGACCGAGCTGCCAGAGTGAGCAGACACTCACCCTCTTCATCCTGGAATATCACTTCGAAGTTTTTGCTCCAGTCGGAGGCAGAAAAATTTCTTGTTGCTCGTAGCGACTGCAATAAAAGACAGATATAATGGGGTCACAGGGGGACACCGGGTATAAGGATATAGACTTGTAGACACCGTAGGACTACTACTCACACTCTCCAGCAGTGCATGGCGGCAGACTCTCAAGGTGACTTTGCTGCGGTTCTTCTTGCAGTGAATCATTTTAAGCTCTCTCTGAAAAAAACGGACTTTATCCTGGAAAGTCTCTGATCCACCTGAAAAGCAAAATCGTGTTGAAAAGCAGTCCGTGGGCAATGTCCATCATGGGGTCCACCACCACTCATCTATGAAGCCTCCCACCCCACTTAATGGCACACAGCCGTCACAGCCCCCCCCCCCCCCACACACACACACACAACCGTCACCTCCCCTACCTACATGCACGCAGCCATTACCCTCCACTACAGGCACGCAGACGACACCTCCCCCCGACACAGGAACGTAGCCATCATCCCCCACTACAGTCACATGGCTGTCGCGTCCGCCCCACCCACACATACTCACAGAGACAAGCAGCCATAACCTCCCCCCACAGCCACGCAACCATCACCCTTCACTACAGTGATGCAGCAGTCACTTTCCGCCCACACACACAGGCACTTGCAGCCATCACCCCCCCACACACTCAAAGCCATCAGCAGTCACCCCCCCCCCACAAGCACGCAGCCGCCACCCCACACACACACACACACACACACACACACAGCATGCAGCCGTCAGCCCCCCACAGGCACGCAGCCGTCACCCCCCCACACACACAGGCATGCAGCCGTCACTCCCCCACACACACACACAGGCACGCAGCCGTCACCCCCCCACACACACAGGCACGCAGCCGTCACCCCCCCACACACACAGGCACGCAGCCGTCACCCCCCCACACACACAGGCACGCAGCCGTCACCCCCACCTCAAACACACAGGCATGCAGCCGTCACCCCCCACACAAACACACAAAGGCACGAAGCGGTCACCTCCCCCACACACACAGGCACGCATCCGTCACCCCCCCACACACACACAGACATGCAGCCGACACCCCCCCGACACACACACACAAGGACGTAACCGTCGCCCCCTCCTACACACACAGGCACGCAACCGTCACCCCCTCCCACAGGCAGCCGTCACCCCCTCCCCCCCACTACATGCCCATTACACATTCGTCATTGCATTACCAATGTTCAAGTGCAGGAAACGAGTAGAAGTGGTTGCTATGATGGTCCGCCCCTTGCAGCTGATTTCTACTGGGGGCTGCAGCCTATCATCAACTTGTAAGGACAAAAGGCCGTGCAGAGAGTCTGAGGGCAAGTAAAGAAACCCACACACACAGGCGTCACCCCCCCCCACACACACACACAGGCACGCAGCCGTCAGCCCCCCACACACACACAGGCACGCAGCCGTCACCCCCCCACACACAAGCACGCAGCCGTCACCCCCCCACACACAAGCACGCAGCCGTCACCCCCCCCACACAAGCACGCAGCCGTCACCCCCCCACACACACACACAAGCACGCAGCCGTCACCCCCCCACACACACACAAGCACGCAGCCGTCACCCCCCCACACACACACAAGCACGCAGCCGTCACCCCCCCCACACACACACAAGCACGCAGCCGTCACCCCCCACACACAAGCACGCAGCAGTCACCCCACACACACAGGCACGCAGCCGTCACCCCCCCACACACACACACACACACAGGCACGCAGCCGTTACCCCCCACACACAGGCACGTAGCCATCACCCCCGACACACAAAAAGGCACGCAGCCGTCACCCCCCCCACACACACACAGGCAAGCAGCCGTCACTCCCCACACACACACACACAAGCAAGCACCCGTCACCCACCACACACACACGCAGCCGTCACTCCCCACACACAGGCACACAGCCATCACCCCCCCCACACAGACACACGCAGCCGTCACGCCACACACAGGCACGCAGCCGTCACTCCCCACCCCACACACACAGCCGTCACCCCCCACCCCACACACGAGCCGTCACCCACACACACACGCAGCCGTCACCCCCCCCCGCAGACACGCAGCTGTCACCCCCTCCAAACACACACAGGCACGCTGCCAGCACCCCACACACACACAGGCATGCAGCAGTCACCCCCCACACACAGGCATGAAGCCATCACTCCCAACACACACACACACACAGGCATGAAGCCATCAGCCCCTACACACACAGGCACCCAGCCATCACCCCCCCCCCCCCACAGGCACCCAGCCATCACCCCCCCCCCCCCACAGGCACCCAGCCATCACCCCCCCCCCCCCCCCCCCGCAGGCACGCAGCCATCACACCCCCCCCACACCCAACGGCACGCAGCTATCACCCCCTCCCACAGGCAGCCATCACCCCCTCCCTCCACTACATACTCATTGCATTACCAATGTTCAAGTGCAGGAAACGAGCAAAAGTGGCCGCTATGATGTTCCGCTCCTTGCAGCTGATTTCTACTGGGGGCTGCAGCCCATCATCAACTTGTAAGGACAAAAGGCCGTGCAGAGGGTCCGGGGGCAAGTAAAGAAGCTAGGAAAGCCACAGAGATGGACAAATTAATGGGTTCAACCGTAATGCAGAGCGCCAACCTCTGACAATGTGATGAGGCCATGAAATTTCCACATTACACCCAGAAACGTAAACACATCAGAAGGTGAACGTTGGACATTTCTCCATTTAACCAGAAAAGAAAATGTCTCATTTAGGAACTGATGGCAGCTACATCTTAGGACAGCGTCGTGCATTATCCCCTCTTCTCACAACAGTCTGTAAATGCTGGGAGGTGAGAAGATAGTCACTGGCATTATGGCAGAGGAACGTTGTCCCCTTTTAGTTTGTCAGAATTTCACTGTTAGACAGTTTGGAGTCTCTGAGGGATTTTTAATTTAATATTTTCTATTGGCTGAAGGTCCAGACTGCAGGTGGCCATTTCATTCCTCGGACTCTTCTTCTGCAGAGCCATATTGCTGTCATGGAAGCAGAATGGTCATTCTCCTCCATGACAAGCCAGATTTTCATTTTCCTCCATGACAAGCCGGATGGTTCCTTTCCTCCTTGACAAGCATCTGTGTATAGTTTCCATAAAGAATTTCACATTTTGATTCCTCCGACCACAGAACATTTTTCTCCATTCAGCACAGCTGATCTTTGGCCCAGAGAAGAAAGCAGTTTCTGGATTGTGCATATATACTGCTTATTCTTTATATGATGGAGCCTTCTCTGTGGATGGTTTGGTGACCTGTAATCACAGATAATTCCTGGATTATTCCTGAGCCCATGCAGTGATTCATGCCTGTATACAGTGCAGTCTGAGGGCCCGAAGGTCACAAGCCTCCAATAAGGACTGTTGGCCTAGTCTCTCGTGCAGAAGAATTTCTGGATCTTGTGATATTTTGTGCTGGAGATGGATGATATTAACTCTTAATCTTACACTGAGGAACGTTTCTGAAGTTGTTCCACAGTCACTAAACACAGTTCTCAGATTGGTGACCTCCGACCATCTTTGCTTCTGGAGACACTACCTCTCACATGCTCCATATACACGGTCATGTGACCCTCAAGCTGCGGTCCATCAGTACCACTTCTGCAGCATTTTGTAACTAACTCCTCTGAGATGTCTCTGCCATCAATATCTAAATGAATTTATCTTTCAAACAAAAAGGAGAAATGTCCCACATCCAACTTCTGATCTGTGTGATAAAATGTGGTGATGACATTTCCAGGTCATTATTTTTGCTTTCTGCACATTTTACACAGTGGACCACATTTTTTGGAATTTGAGTTGAATATGAGAGGTGTGGCAGGAGTAGGCTGGTGACCCACCTTGGTGCCAGGACACACGCGGAACGTGAAGAGACGCCAGGGGATGATCCGCAGATAGAACTCCTTGATGGAGAGTTGCTGCAGCAGAAAACACAATGATGAGGAGAGGCGCAGACAGCGGCCACCACATGCATCCATGCTCACACACCTTCGGGGAGATGTAGAAATACACCTTCTTCGGCTTCTTCACCCTCTCCAGGGCAGAAGCACTAAACAATGGGGTGCTGTCCTCTCTCTGCCTAGGGGAGGACAAGTTCTGATACCCAGAAACATTAGGTGTACTAGAAGGAGGATATAGATAACCCTCGAAAAAAACACCGACTCCTGAGCGTGACACGTTATTATCCACCGCCACCTTCTCCGCATCTACAACACAAGAGGCAACAGTCACAAACCGGCAAGGACTACAAGGAGCAGCATACCCACAAGGAGGAGCTCACCACTCAGGACGATGATGTAGAAGTGTCCGTTGCTAACAGGTTGTCCCTTGTAGCGCAGAGTGGCCTGGAAACAGCCCGTCTGGAGAAGAGTCAGTAGCATCAGCACCCGCTGTTGTTTTCCAAGGCAGACTGTTGTTTGGTAGCAGCCATCAGCCAATCCCACCACGCCAAGCTAGAAAGCGAGAAGAGTCATCTCCAAAGGGGTCTACTGACGGAGCAGGGAGTGGGCGCATACTGTGACGACAGGGCCAGGAACGGGTCCCATAGTCTTATTAAGGGGCAGAGCGGATGCTCACCTCACTGAGGCTCAGAGTGTAGCTTTCCAGGTCCTTCTCACTGTCACTGGCGGCATTTCCATACTGGTCACGTGGAGCAATCTGTAGGGTGTGCTGCTCCCCGCAGGTCAAGACCAGGGTAGAGAAGTGGCAGACAATATGGGTCTTGGCTGGCACAACCACACCTTTAAGGAGCAGGCAGTGGGGGGTCACACTTTTGACACTCTGCATTCAACCTCTGGTGCTCGGCAGCACCTCTTACCTGGGTGGAAGACCTTATAGTATGGACTATTCCCAACACTGAAGTGGCCCACACTGATGCTGATCTGATACTTCCCCGACCGCCGCACCGTGAAAGCAGCTTTCACCACGTTCCTCATGGGATCCTGGACAACCTCCAGAGTCACCGGGACTTCGACTGACAGCTCTGTGTGAGAGATGCGAACTCGTAGAGCGGCTGTGCCGCTGACGGGGAAGGGATGCCCATTCCTATAGAATAACTGAGGAAAGGCAAACAACTCAACATGGAGAAAGCAGGACAGGAAGCACATTCCCAGCAGGGCGTCAGGGGTCTTACATGCACTCGGAATCCCATGGACTGCCCCACCTCACAGGGCTCAGTCCAGTCCCAGGACACCTGGCAGGAGCGAGGCTCCAGGTACTTCCCCCACACATAGGTGAGGATGGTACGCTCCGTACCGCGTTCCCGACCCTCATGATGCCAAAACCTTAGGACGCGGGAACTTAATTCAAGGAGGAATTTAATGGTGACGAGGAACACGCACATCAAGCCCGTGACGCTGCCTGCAAGAGAGAGCGGGGTCAGGAAGGAGCCCAGATGTCACAAAGCCCACACTGCCCAGCCGGCGGTGCTCACCGATAACATACAACATCAGTGCGGACGAAGGACGGCGTCTTCATAGCATCTCCAGCACGTCGTCTCCTGCCAAGAGATCAGCAACCGTCAGACATACCGAATCAGCGGCTCTCAGCCGGGGCGTCAAGTAAAGCAACCAATCACAGCACAGCTTTCATCCCTGAGACTTTTCAGAATGCAGGTAAGCTGCACAGTGATTGGCAGCAACTGACAAGAACCTGAGGTGAATCAGCATGGTGGTAATCCACGTGGTAACCAGAACGGTCAGCACAACGGGATGTAGAGAGGTAGCAAGTGACCACTGCAGCCAATCACTGGTCATACCCCTGAGGTCACATGTTGTGCTGAATTATCATCATCAGTAAAGCTAGCGGAGCAGCACCTGTACCCCCGACATGTTCCCGACACCCCAATACTCACCCTCTACGCCCCACATACGGCGCTCGGTACCACACCGGATTCACAACATTTTCCGGTTCTTGTTTCTGTTCGGAAACGCTGGTCACGTGACTACACGGTCGGTTCCGGGTACAGAGGTCGCACTTCCGCTTTCAGTTTGAAAGAGCCAAGGCCGGAAGTGAGGTCATAGTCTTGCGACTCTGAGAACGGCAGCATGGTGAGTGCGGGAGCCCGTGTGGCCATGATCACCTCCCTGTCGGGCGCCCCCTGATGTTCTTTCCCCTCCGCCCTGATCTTACCTCGGGCCTTCTCTCCTCTGCCGGCGGCTTCCCTCAAAGAAAACGCCGACTCCGGAGCGCGACACGTTATTATCCACCGCCACCTTCTCCGCGTCTACAACACGAGAGGGATTACAAAGAGCAGCATACGCCCTCTGATCTCCTATCCCCTGCCGGCGCCCTCCCTTTCCCTTCTGACCTCGCCGGCGCCTTCCCTCCTGTTCTCCCCTCTTTGCCCACCCTCCCTAATGTCAACTTTTATACTTGACACTTCTTTGGAGCAGCCTGAACTCCAGTGGCCCAAAGTCATTTAACCCTATAAGTCACTTTGTTGTCCATGTTGATGTCCATCTTCGGGTTGGGCTGTATTCAGAGCAGCGCTCCCTGTGTGTGAATTATTGTGAGGATGAGCCAGTATTGCCCTGTGTGTCTTCATCATCGTGTGCCACTTATCTTCCAGGGGAAACAGAAGAAAACAAAGAAATATGCAGTGATGAAGCGAAGGCTCAACTTGAGGGACCCGCGCATGTGAGTAGAGACAGAGTGGACTCCTGCTGGAGGAAGAGTCTGCAGCTCCATTCTAAACCCTACATTCCCTTATCTCTAGAAAAGAAAAGGATCGAACAGCATCTCAGAAGAAGAAGTTAAAGGATCCAAGCACCATCAAGGAGAGAGAAATGTATGACCATAAGCAGCATTCTCAGTGATGTCACCACTGATCTCTAGTGATGGATAGAAGGCATTCTCAGTGATGTCACCGCTGATCTCTAGTGATGAATAGGAGGCATTCTCAGTGATATCACCGCTGATCTCTAGTGATGGATAGGAGGCATTCTCAGTGATGTCACCGCTGATCTCTAGTGATGGATTGGAGGCATTCTCAGTGATGTCACCACTGATCTCTAGTGATGGATAGAAGGCATTCTCAGTGATGTCACCGCTGATCTCTAGTGATGAATAGGAGGCATTCTCAGTGATGTCACCGCTGATCTCTAGTGATGGATAGGTGGCATTCTCAGTGATGTCACCGCTGATCTCTAGTGATGGATAGGTGGCATTCTCAGTGATGTCACCACTGATATCTAGTGATGGATAAGAGGCATTCTCAGTGATGTCACCGCTGATCTGTAGTGATGGATAGGAGGCATTCTCAGTGATGTCACCGCTGATATCTAGTGATGGATAGGAGGCATTCTCAGTGATGTCACCGCTGATGTCTAGTGATGGATAGGTGGCATTCTCGGTGATGTCACCGCTGATATCTAGTGATGGATAGGAGGCATTCTCAGTGATATCACCGCTGATCTCTAGTGATGGATAGGAGGCATTCTCAGTGATGTCACCGCTGATCTCTAGTGATGGATTGGAGGCATTCTCAGTGATGTCACCGCTGATCTCTAGTGATGGATAGGAGGCATTCTCAGTGATGTCACCGCTGATCTCTAGTGATGGATAGGAGGCATTCTCAGTGATGTCACCGCTGATATCTAGTGATGGATAGGAGGCATTCTCAGTGATGTCACCGCTGATGTCTAGTGATGGATAGGTGGCATTCTCGGTGATGTCACCGCTGATATCTAGTGATGGATAGGAGGCATTCTCAGTGATATCACCGCTGATCTCTAGTGATGGATAGGAGGCATTCTCAGTGATGTCACCGCTGATCTCTAGTGATGGATTGGAGGCATTCTCAGTGATGTCACCTCTGATCTCTGGTGATGGATAGGAGGCATTCTCAGTGATATCACTGCTGATCTCTAGTGATGGATAGGAGGCATTCTCAGTGATGTCACCGCTGATCTCTAGTGATGGATAGGAGGCATTCTCAGTGATGTCACCTCTGATCTCTAGTGATGGGTAGGAGACATTCTCAGTGATGTCACCGCTGATCTCTAGTGATGGATAGGAGGCATTCTCAGCCATCATGCTGCCCTATATATAGTGCAGTGCTAACCTCTGAGCCACCATGCTGCCCTATATATAGTGCAGTGCTAACCTCTGAGCCACCGTGCTGCCCTGTATATAGTGCAGTGTTAACCTCTGAGCCGCCGTGCTGCCCTGTATATAGTGCAGTGCTAACCTCTGAGCCGCCGTGCTGCCCTGTATATAGTGCAGTGCTAACCTCTGAGCCGCCGTGCTGCCCTGTATATAGTGCAGTGCTAACCTCTGAGCCGCCGTGCTGCCCTGTATATAGTGCAGTGCTAACCTCTGAGCCGCCGTGCTGCCCTGTATATAGTGCAGTGCTAACCTCTGAGCCGCCGTGCTGCCCTGTATATAGTGCAGTGCTAACCTCTGAGCCGCCGTGCTGCCCTGTATATAGTGCAGTGCTAACCTCTGAGCCGCCGTGCTGCCCTGTATATAGTGCAGTGCTAACCTCTGAGCCGCCGTGCTGCCCTGTATATAGTGCAGTGCTAACTGCTGAGCCACCGTGCTGCCCTGTATATAGTGCAGTGCTAACTGCTGAGCCACCGTGCTGCCCTGTATATAGTGCAGTGCTAACTGCTGAGCCACCGTGCTGCCCTGTATGTAGTGCAGTGCTCACTACTGAGCCACCGTGCCGCCCTATAGATTGTACAGTGCTAACCACTGAGCCACCATGCTGACATTTGCAGTCTTGTTTGCCCCATATAGTTCGACTCACGTCATCACTGTTGTAGGAGCCTCTCTCTGTATCCACCATGGATTTATCTAATGATTTCCTGGGTTAAGATCAGACATGTACAGTATTTTTATTTGGACATTCTGGACCCAACCGACCCGCGCACAGATCTGCACTCCACATTATCACATTGCCGCTGATCAGTCGTTTGCAGTACGATCCTATTGAACCTTGGTACCAATGCGACGAGGAACACAGGATGCACATGGGAAATTTTAAACCATGTTATATCCTATAGTGTTTTTGGACAGTTTTGTTTTAGAATGTTGCGTTTAGTCGCGTTGGTAAAATGTCATGAGATACCCTTGTGACACATCGGAGGGACGCTGCATACGTCTCATTGTTACACTGATGTCCCGTCTCTCTCTGTTCTGGCCCGAGTCAGGAGAAACGTGAAATGGTGACACAGACATTTTTTTTTTTTTTTTTTTTTTAATTTTGAAAATTAATTAAAAAAAAATAGAAATCTAGAGATTTTATTTTCACATTTTGCATTCTCTAACAAAACATAGAGGAAGATGAATGGTTCATTGGCCTGGAGCGCACTGCACAAGAGCGGCTTCTTGTGGCTGCGTTGCTTCGGGGGGGATGTTCACTTGCCATACTTGTGTCTCTGTTTAGTCCTCAGGTTCCCTCTTGCCTGTTCTTCCAGTATAATACAAATCTTGGACCCCCGTACTATATCCTTGTGGACACAAACTTCATCAATTTCTCCATTAAAGCCAAGCTGGACCTGGTGCAGTCAATGATGGACTGTCTGTACGCCAAGTGTAAGTTACTGGGGAAACCTCTTGCCTCCCAGTAGCAGCTGTATGGAGTGTGTAACGTTGCTGTGTGCCGGCTGTCTTATATAACTCTTTTCATGTCGCCTCTCTATAAGGTGTTCCCTGTATCACAGACTGTGTGATGGCAGAACTGGAGAAACTGGGGCAGAAATACAGAGTTGCTCTCAGGTGAGATCTGATTTATATTGCTAGTATCTTCTACGGATGACGCAGGAGCCTGCATCACAAATCACACCCAGTAGATTTGGGTAGTGGTGGCATGGCGATAGCATGATGGATCTGGGTAGCGCCGGTATGGCGGTTGGATCGCGGGATTGTGGAGCACTGGCATGGCGTGTGGATCATGAGTCTGGGAGTGCTGGCTTGACAGGAGGATCATGGGTTTGTGGAGCGCTAGCATGGTGGTTGTGTGCATTCGATTATGGTGGTTGGTTAGCTGGTGCTTGTATAACGGCTCTGTGTGGCATCTGTATGCTGGGTGTTTGTAGCATTTCTACAGTTTAGCTGATGTGTTATTGACTGTTTTTCTTAGTTAAAGGTTTTTTGGGGGACTTTACATTGATGGACCATCCTTAGGATAGGTCCTCAATGTCTGATTTGTGGGTGGTGCGACACCCGGCACCCCGCCGATCAACTGCCCTAGGTGCCGGTGGCGAATCCGTACCCGTCCACAGCCACTATACCACACCTTTGCAGCCCTGGTTGCCACAGGCATGAATAACAGCTGATTGAAGCGGGTTCAGAGTGTACAGACAGAGGACTCATCCTAAGGGTGGGCCATCGATATTGAAGACCTGGACAGCCCCTTTAAATGTAATTGTTTTTAGGATCGCTAAGGACCCCACATTTGAACGCCTTCCGTGCACACACCAAGGCACCTATGCGGATGACTGCTTGGTGCAGAGGGTGACTCAGGTGAGTGCTAGTAAGGAGACAGGCCCCGACGTTGGCGTGGGGGAAGACTTTCTTTTTGACATCTAATAGAATTTGTTTTTTTTCATAAAAGCACAAATGTTACATAGTGGCCACAGTGGACCGAGATCTCAAGAGACGAATACGGAAGATTCCTGGGGTCCCCATCATGTACCTCTCTAACCACAGGTGAGCAGTGGTGGTCCTGGCTCCGCAGCTCTCCCACATGGGATTCTAGCCTCTGCAGCTTCCTCATTTTTGCATTTTATTTTGGTAGATACAACATTGAGAGGATGCCTGACGACTACGGAGCTCCTCGCTTCTAGACTGCGACTGATGCCCATCACAGCCTGGGTTGATTTCTCTGCTCATGAGACTCCTTCTGTGATATTCACTTTGCCAGCTTCCATAGACTGAAGCCTTAGTACCGCTGCGTGGACCAAAGTTACACGGGGCTGTTGTGCAGCCTGCAGACGGGTCCCCCCGCACCATTGTATCATCTGAACAGTGATAGTTGTCAGTAAACTTTTATTGCTTCTTAGGGTGTCCTGGGTTTGTCTTCATACGTTTCACTATGAGCATCAACTCTGTGCCGTCTTCTCCCCAAAGAATCATTGCAGTTTCCTGACAGCTCGGTGTTTCTCTGCCTTCTCTGCTGGATTCTTGTCGCCTCGCACATGATGTCTTCAGTTCTATATTTCTGTATTCTGGCCCTTAACGTTTGGCTGAACCTGAGCTTCACACACCAGCTTTCTTCTTCCCATTCCTATGGCTGGAGGAATTTCAGAGCTTCAGGCAGCACATCTGCCTTCTCCAGTGTGGATTGTGATTGCCCAGGGACCTGCCTTGCCATCCTTCTTCCTAAATGCCCACCCCCAAAAAAAGAAAGAAACCTTATGCTGCCTGAATATCAGAAGGACGGTACAATCAGAGCAAGACGTGATGGGGCAGCTTTCTAGCATTGGGGTCAAGGGTTTTAGAAACTCATTCTCTACATCATGTTCCAAATGATTATGCAACTTGTGTGTAGGTGCTGTAAAGATGGAATTTTTTTTGTTTTCCCATAACCTCATGGTTTGTGTCTTGGGGTCTCTCAATCACTGACATTAGTCACAGACCCCTGTGATTAATTGCCAGGTGCCCAATTACAGGAAAATGACTTAAAGGGATTTTCCCCACAAACAGAAGTTGATTTTAAACAATAAATCTTGGAATAATAATAATTTCCACAATTGGATGCAATAAATAAAATGTTCCTGTGCTGAGATAATCTTATAAATGTGCCCCTGCGGTACTGTGTAATGGCTGTCTGACCGTACAGCTGTGGAAAAGAATCGACTGTGATGCCATGCTGTAATCTCTACATACCCCTTCGCTTACCACACTGCCCAGGAGCTGTGGTACAGTCAGACACAACTGTTTCACAGTACAGCAGGGGCCAGTTATAAGATTATCTCAGCACAGAGAGATTTTATTTAAACACATCGAATTGTGGAAATTATTATTTATTGATAAAAATCAACTTCTGTTCGTGAGAAAAACCCCTTTAAGGACACATGCATTCCACATTATTAAGCATCCACAGGTTTCAAGCAATATGGTCAAGAACACTTAACCCCCTTAGTGACTTAGAGCTAATTTTCACCATAAAGGGGTTGTCCACTACTAGGACAAGCCCCTTCTTAAACTACATGTCTGGCCCCGATAAAATAGTAAAGCCTATACTCGCCTCCTGTGTCGGCTCTGTTCCCGCGGTGTCCGCATTCACGGTCTCGGGGTTGTGATGCGGTGTTTGGACACGACTGCAGTGTCCAATCAGCACTGGTGTCAGTGTTTCTGCTTTCGGACAAACTGAACATGAAGAGGAAGTCTGTAGATCAGCTGCGCCCCGGATTTCCTCTTCATATTCAGTTTGTCTTGAAAGGTGGACATTGTGACACAAGTACTGATTGGACACTGGAGATATGTGTCACAAAAACAACACATGAGCCCCGGAGAGAGCGAGTGGTGACACCCCGAGAACGAAGTCGGCATGGTAGGTGAATATAGGCTTTATGATTTTATCAGGGCTGTGAATTTAGTATAAGAAAGGGTTTTCCTAGTAGTAGACAACCCCTTTAATACAGGGCTGTGGAGTCGGTAAGCCAAACCTGCGACTCTGACTCCTCAATTTCTCTTACACCGACTCCGACATATATTGCTTATATTTAAATGAAAAATTTATTGTAGTACAATGTGAACATCAGACATTTAATCATTTCTATGATCCAATAATCAAGATATGTAGATAGAACATAATATATATTTATTGGAATACAACTTTAGAACACAAAACTGTAATAAATTGTAAATATGTAATACCCTGTATACATGTATACGGTACAGACCAAAGTTTGGACTCACCTTCTCATTCAAAGAGTTTTCTTTATTTTCATGACTATGAAAATTGTAGATTCTTTCTGAAGGCATCAAAACAATGAATTAACACATGTGGAATTATATAAAGTGTGAAACAACTGAAAATATGTCTTATATTGTAGATTCTTCAAAGTAGCCACCTTTTGCTTTGATTACTGCTTTGCACACTCTTGGCATTTTCTTGATGAGCTTCAAGTGGTAGTCACCAGAAATGGTCTTCCAACAGTCTCGAAGGAGTTCCCAGAGATGCTTAGCACTTGTTGGCCCTTTTGCCTTCACTCTGTGGTCCAGCTCACCCCAAACCATCTCGATTGGGTTCAGGTCTGGTGACTGTGGAGGCCAGGTCATCTGGCGTAGCACCCCATCACTCTCCTACTTGGTCAAATAGCCCTTACACAGCCTGGAGGTGTGTTTGGGGTCATTGTCCTGTTGAAAAATAAATGATGGTCCAACTAAACACAAACCGGATGGAATAGCATGCCGCTGCAAGATGCTGTGGTAGCCATGCTGGTTCAGTATGCCTTCAATTTTGAATAAATCCCCAACAGTGTCACCAGCAAAGCACCCCCACACCATCACACCACCTCCTCCATGCTTCATGGTGGGAACCACCAGGCATGTAGAGTCCATCCATTCACCTTTTCTGCGTCGCACAAAGACATGGTGGTTGGAACCAAAGATCTCAAATTTGGACTCATCAGACCAAAGCACAGATTTCCACTGGTCTAATGTCCATTCCTTGTGTTCTTTAGCCCAAACAAGTCTGTTCTGCTTGTGGCCTGTCCTTAGCAGTGGTTTCCTAGCAGCTATTTTACCATCAAGGCCTGCTGCACAAAGTCTCCCCTTCACAGTTGTTGTAGAGATGTGTCTGCTGCTAGAACTCTGTGTGGCATTGACCTGGTCTCTATTCTGAGCTGCTGTTAACCTGCGATTTCTGAGGCTGGTGACTAGGATGAACTTATCCTCTGCAGCAGAGGTGACTCTTGGTCTTCCTTTCCTGGGGCGGTCCTCATGTGAGCCAGTTTCTTTGTAGCGCTTGATGGTTTTTGCCACTGCACTTGGGGACACTTTCAAAGTTTTCCCAATTTTTCGGACTGTCTAACCTTCATTTCTTAAAGTAATGATGGCCACTCGTTTTTCTTAGCTGCTTTTTTCTTGCCATAATACAAATTCTAACAGTCTATTCAGTAGGACTGTCAGCTATGTATCCACCAGACTTCTGCACAACACAACTGATGGTCCCAACCTCATTTATAAGGCAAGAAATCCCACTTATTAAACCTGACAGGGTACACCTGTGAAGTGAAAACCATTTTCGGTGTCTACCTCTTGAAGCTCATCAAGAGAATGCCAAGAGTGTGCAATGCAGAAATCAAAGCAAAAGGTGCCTACTTTGAAGAACCTAGAATATAAGACATACAGTATTTTCAGTTGATTCACACTTTTTTGTTAATTATATAATTCCACATGTGTTAATTCATAGTTTTGATGCCTTCAGAGTGAATCTACAATTTTCATAGTCATGAAAATAAAGAAAACGCTTTGATTGAGAAGGCGTGTCCAAACTTTTGGTGTGTGTGTGTGTGTGTGTGTGTGTGTATATATATGTGTATATATATACACACACACACACACACACACACACTATGACTTATCTCGGCTAAGATAAAGCCTAGATCCTCAGGCTACATTCACGCTATGGGCGTAGCCAGGATCAAACCTGGGGGGGGGGCAGAATCTCATACTGTTCCGCAGAATTTCATACTGCACACCTCAGCTGCTGCAGAACCTCATACTGCACACCCCTAAACTTGAAAATAAAGCCTGCACCATAAGAAGATGTGGTGAATGCAGTCTATTTATTCCAACTATCAATTGATGTGTTAATGAAGACGAGCAATGCCTGTCCTGGGCGTCCTTTTGGGCAGCGATGAGGTGTACCTGACTGGTGCTAAAAAAAAAAAAGGAGTGTTAGTCTGTGTGCTATCCAGCTTTCATTCTTTTTGGTACAGATAAGATATGGATAGACAGAGCAGATTTCTAATCTGCTTTTGCTATTGAAAACATTATCTATGAGCTCAAAAACCTTTCAGGTGATGCGGTTTTTTAAAAAGCTGATCGGCTTTTGCAACTGAAAAACGTATCCTCGAAAAACGCTGTGTGTGAATGTAGCCTTAGATCAGGAATAGAACAGTCATTTATAGGACATTTCATAACTTTCCCAAACTCCTATGAAAAAATATTCAGCACATTCTGCATTGTACTACTGTACCCAATTTATGATATATTTTAGGAGTCGGAGTCGGTCCATTTTATTCCGACTCCACCAAAATGGACTCCGACTCCACGACTCCGACTCCACAGACCTGCTTTAATACCAGGTCAAATTTTACAATTCTGGCAAGTGTACCTGTGTTTGTGGTAATAACTGGAGCTTCAACGGATCCCAATGTTTCTGAGATTGTTTGCTCGTGACATATTATACTTCATGATAGTGGTAAAATTTAGGTCGATATGTTTTGCATTTATTGATGAAAATATCGCCATTTTGTCAAAACTTATGGGAAAAATCTCAATTTTCAATCTTTCCATTCGTAAACAAATTGATCATGGTGTACAAAATAATAAATCACAGTTCTCATATGTCTGCATCATTTCCCACGGGTCATTTTATTTTGTTAGGATGTTAGAAGGGTTTTAGTAGCAATTTCTTCATATTTCAACATGAGAAGTGAATATGTTTGTACCGTTTTATCAAAATATAAAAATTTCAGTGGTTGATACCATCTTTTCAGTTAGCCATTAAAAAGGTAACAAATTGCAGTTTTCGAGGCTCCTCAGGTCTCTTCATCAGGCAGAGAATAATACAAACTATTATTACTAGATAACTTCAAATCTCAGAGAGACAGAAGAGTTGGGGAGTACAAACTTATGACTGGTGACACACAGAGCAGGAATGTGTTGCATGGATTTATGTCTTTCTATATCGGCTAAGGATTGTGCTTCTCAAACCTTGCGGGAGCATCACAACCATGGACCAGACCTCAATCACAGGACAATATCTCTTTCATCCAATATTTATGACCAGGACTTACTCTCCCCTTCCCTCATTGATCGTTCTGCTTCACATCACTTGTCTTATCTATTGCATTATTCCTATGTCCTCTTGTGCATAAATGTGATTCTTCAGATTTTGTACCGTATATACTCGTGTATAAGCCGAGATTTTCAGCCCATTTTTGGGGGCTGAAAGTCCCCCTCTCGGCTTATACACAGGTCATATACCTGGGGGTCGGCGGGGGAGCGGGGGTGTCAAGAGATCATACTTACCTGTCCTGCCGCGGTCTCTGCAGCCTCCCTCGCTTCTCCACTGTCTCCCTTCCTATATTCAGCGGTCACATGGTGCCGCTCATTACCACTCATGAATATGTGCATATTCATGAGTGTAATGAGCGGTACCACGTGACCGCTGAAGACAGGAAGGGAGACAGTGGAGAAGCGAGCGAGGCTGCTGAGACCGCGGCAGGATGGGTGAGTATAGCGATGTTCACCTGTCCCCCGGGTCCATCGCTGCTCACCGCTGTCTCTGCTGCATCCTGTGTCAGTGATGTTTAGGCAGCAGGGGGCGCAGTGATGTGATTTGTGCGCGCCGCCCCTCTGCTGGCTGAACAGTCACAAGAAGCGGCAGACAGCGGTGATAGACCCAGGAGAGGTGAGTATGGCTTTTTTTTTTTTTGCAGCATATGGGGGCATAGTCTATGGAGCAGTGTTTGGGGGCATAGTCTATGGGGCAGCATATGGGGGCATATTCTATGGAGCAGTATATGAGGGCATAGTCTATGGAGTAGTGTATGGGGGCATAGTCTATGCAGCAGTGTATGGGGGCATAGTCTATGGAGCAGCCTATGGGGACATATTCTATGGAGCAGTGTATGGGGGCATAGTCTATGGGGCAGCATATGGGGGCATAGTCTATGGAGCAGTATATGAGGGCATAGTCTATGGGGCAGCATATGGGGGTCATATTCTATGGAGCAGCATATGGGGCATAGTCTATGGGGCAGCATATGGGGGCACAGTCTATGGAGCAGTATATGAGGGCATAGACTATGCCCCCATATACTGCTCCATAGACTATGGGGGCATAATCTATGGAGCAGCATATGGGGGCATAGTCTATGGATTCCACCCTTGGCTTATACACGAGTCAATAAGTGTTCCCAGTTTTTTGTGGCAAAATTAGGTGGGTCGGCTTATACACGAGTATATACGGTATTCTCTTCCTGATGAAGAGAACTGAGGAGTCTCGAAAGCTTGCAATGTGTTACCATCTTTTCATTTAGCCATTAAAAGGTATCAACCTCTGAGGACTCTCAAATCTTAATATTTTCAATTCCCAAACTTGTTTCCTTAGGGTCCCATTCAGATTTCAATGGACTTTGATGGGCCGATATATTGGAAACTCTCCAAAAGTGACACAGTTTTAAAAACCGAACCTCACTTCCTGTTCCGGTGCCGCCATGTGCAGATGCATGTGAGGGAGCTCCCACTGACCGCCGCAAATACTCTGCATTTACACAGAGCCCTGATTCACAAAAGGTACTGGGATAATCGTGAGACCATCCGGGACCGTCCGCAACATGGATCGGTTTGTCACGAGAGGCGCAGGGAAGGAGCAGGCGGAGGAGGAGGTCGGAGGAGGCCTGCAGAGTGGGAGCACAGTAATGGCGACGGAGACACAGGCACAAACAGGGCAAGCACATGAGGAGATAGAACAGGTGGAGGAAGCCCCAGAGAAAAGGAAATTTCAGCTAGGGGGAGAGGGTGGAGGCAAGAGGCACATTGGAAATGCAGCTACATGCTCATGGCTCATTAAACTTTAAACAGCTAGCAAAAGAAATGGCATCATACCTGGCTGAAGACTTTAAGCAGGCAGTGGCTGACATGATCCAATCTACCACTAAAGAGCTGCAAAGCAAGAGGACTCAGGAGCAGAAACTGCAGGAAGCCGAGCAGAGAATCTCTGAGGTGGAGGACAAAGTTATTCAGCTAGAAAAACAAGTCAGTGACTTAAAGAAACAAGCCTCCTACACTGTGGGTAAACTAGAGGATCTGGAGAACAGGTCCCGCAGAAGCAATCTGAAAATGATAGGCCTCCCAGAGACAATAAACACACAGCAGCTAAATGATATCTATGAGGTGGAATTGCCAAAAGCACTGGGACTGTCCTATAACTGCAGAGTGGAGCGTGCATACAGGCTAGGCCCCCCAGAGAGGCCTCTGAGACTGAGAGGGGCAGGAATAAACAGAATAACAAGGAAGCTCCGAGACCAGCCAGGCAGTGGCAAAGTACTTGAACTTTAAAGATAAGGAAGAAATACTCAGGGCTTATAAAGGAAGAAGGCGACCACTGATAATTCAGGGACATAAAGTCCTTTTATTTGGAGACTATTCAGCAGAGGTGACACGGAGAAGAAGGGCATTCAGCGAAGCATGCACTCTGTTGTTTAAATGCAACATCAGATTCCAGCTAAGGTCTGTTTCACACATACGTTTTTTTCATCAGTTGCAATCCGCGAAAATGGCGGGACACGGATCCGCAACTGTTTTGAAAGCAACGTGTGCTACCGGACCGTTTGTTTGACGGATCTGGGGAAGGCAGAAATTTAAAGGAACCCGTGAGAGAGAGAGAAATTTCCGCCAGAGGTAATTCTTCCAGGCATGCGCAGTGTACAAATGCGGATCTGGCCAGCAAAAAAACTTTGCAGTGTCCGTCCTGTCATATCTGCGGACGCCAAAATTTTGGCGGATTGGTAAAAAAACGGATCCAATGGATGACCATCCGTCAAGATCCGCCGATAATGCAAGTCAATGGGGAAAAAAACGGATCCGCCAAGAAAAATGGCGGATTTTGACTGATAGTGACAGACGGATGTGTGAAAGAGGCCTAAACTACCCAGCAACGCTGCGTTTTAGGACAAGAGATGGTGTGATGAGGTCATTTACAGCAGGGGTCCCCAACCACCGGGCCGTTGCAGTGCTCTTGCCGGTCCGCGGACACAAGGGGAGCCGGCGGCGGTGCAGCAACTGATACTCACCATGCATCCCTGTCGGCGCGGCGGCTTCATCCAGCGCTGAGCGGTCAAGTGTACCGCTCATTTAAGGTCATGAATATGGACGACACTCCCCTCCCATAGGCGTGGCGTCCATATTCATGGACCTCAATGATCGGTAACACGTGACTGCTCCGCACAGGAAGAAGCTGAAGCGCCGCGAGATGCAGGGAGGGAAGTTCAGCAACGGGAAGGAAGTTCAGCGACGTGAGGGTAAGTATGATGGGGGAGCCCAGCCATACATACACGGGTGGGAGCAGAGCCATACATACAAGGGAGGGAGAGTGGGAGCAGAGCCATAAATACATGGGAGGGAGAGTGGGAGCGGAGCCAAAAATACAAGGGAGGGAGAGTGGGAGCGGAGCCATAAATACAAGGGAGGGAGAGTGGGAGCGGAGCCTTAAATACATGGGAGGGAGAGTGGAAGCAGAGCCATATATACAAGGGAGGGAGTGTGGGAGCGGAGATGTGACGTCCGCCTGCGGGTCTGGGCTGCAGCCAGGCAACACCCCGAGAAACACTGATACCCTTTACCCCTATACAGGGATCTGGATTTATAGCAGAGCCCAGGAGGCGCTGTCTGAATAGGAGCAGTGACCAGAGCAGGACGGTCGCCAGAAAGGTGTTCCAATACGGGACACAAACGTGGAGATATGCGAGTCTAAACCAGTCGGGCAGCAATGGTACAAAAACGGTAGACAGAAGCAGAGTCAGATTCAGGCCAAAAGTCATAAACCAGGAGAGTAGCAGAGGTACAGAATCGTTAGGCAGAAGGAGAGTCAGAAGTCCAGGCCAAAGTCAGTCAGTCAGAAAGTAATTCACACAGGGGAACCAAGAATATATCCGGCGGCTTGCAAGACCAGTCCCAAGGTATTTCAGGGATCAGGTCACCCCTCATAGGTTCCTGGACTGATGATGTCATCAGTACCGCCCCCAGGACCAGGCCAGATGGAGATGCAGTAACCTCTTGATGACTGACAGAGGGGTGGAGCATGCGTCCACCAGATGCCTGCGCCGGTGCCCTTACTCTGTCAGCACCATAACTCCCGGGCGAGCCATGGCGCCTCCTAGTGACCGCGACAGGAGCAGCAGACCCAGAATTTAACGGCGACGTGACAGACCGGCGCCTCCTAGAGGCTAAAGCCGGGACAGTAGGCTCTGAGCCTGACGTGACAGAACCACGGCCCCTTCCAGTGGCCGAGGCAGGAACAGCCGTCCCTGAGTCTGACGATAAAGTGGCAGGCCGGCGCCTCCTAGTGGCCGCGACCGGAACAGCAGGCCCTAAGTCTGGCGGAAACGTGACAGTACCCCCCCCCTCCAAGAGGGGCCTCCGGACCCTCAAAACCCGGTTTATCAGGGTGAAGGAGGTGAAACCTTCTAATCAACCCCTTGGCATGAATGTCACTAGCGGGGACCCAGGACCTCTCCTCTGGGACATAGCCTTTCCAATGAACTAAATATTGCACAGACTTTCTCACTAAACGGGAATCAAGGATGCCCTGGACTTCGTACTCCAAGGCACCCTTGACCAAAACTGGAGGAGGAGGGGACTGGACAGGATGAATTGGGGAGCGGTACACCTTGAGAAGGGATTTGTGGAAAACATTAGGAATTTTAAAAGACTGAGGGAGCCTTAAACGAAAGGCTACCGGGTTAATTACTTCTAATATCTCGTAGGGACCAATAAACCTGCGCCCCAGTTTGGCAGATGGCACCTTAAGCTTAATGTTTCTGGTAGACAGCCAAACTTTGTCCCCAACTCCTAGGTGCGGCCCCGTGGACCTCCGTTTATTTGCGGCCGAAGCCTGCCTGACCTGGGACCCTTTCAAGTTTGTGTTCACCTCCGACCAGATTGTCCTTAAGTGACGTATGGAATTCTCCACTCCCGGAAGCTCCGACATCTTGGCCGAAAATGAACCAAAACATGGGTGCAAACCATGATTGCAGAAGAACGGGGTGGTTTTGATAGATTCCTGGTACTGGTTATTTAGAGCGAACTCAGCTAATGGGAGATGTTCCGCCCAATCAGACTGATGTTCCGAGACATAGCAGCGAAGATATTGCTCTAGAGCCTGGTTGGTGCGCTCCGTTTGACCATTGGTCTCAGGGTGGTAAGCGGAGGAGAAGGATAATTCAATACCAATACGTTTGCAGAATGCTCTCCAGAATTTGGAAACAAACTGGGTACCTCGGTCGGACACGATATTCTCTGGAGCGCCATGCAGCCTTATTACATGAACAATAAACAACTTACTCAGAGTTTCTGAATTAGGTAATCCAGAGAGGGGAACGAAATGACATTGCTTACTGAACCTGTCCACCACCACCCAGATACATGTCTTCCCCTCTGAGGCTGGTAGGTCAGTAATGAAGTCCATGGAGATGTGGGTCCATGGACTCTCTGGAGCGGGCAAGGACTGGAGCCAGCCGGCAGGCCGATTGTGAGGGGACTTGGCGCGAGCACAGATTTCACAAGCTAGTACATAATCCTTGCAGTCCTTAACTACCGTTGGCCACCAAAAACTCCTAGTCACAAGTCTGGCGGTATTATTGACCCCAGGATGGCCTGCCAGGACAGAGTCGTGCGACTCCTTCAGAACTTGTAGGCGAAACGGCGCTGGAACAAACAATTTCTGGGGGGGCGTCGAGTCAGGGGCTGGTTCTGGGGACCTACGGATCTCCTCCAGAAGGTCCAGAGACACAGCCGACACAACAATACCATTGGCCAGTATTGGAACTGGCTCCGAGTCCTCAGCCTGTGAGGGGCAGAAACTTCGAGAGAGAGCATCAGCCCTCACATTTTTGGTACCAGGACGAAAGGTTATTAAGAAATCAAACCTAGAGAAGAACAAGGCCCACCTCGCTTGTCTAGGATTTAATCTTTTAGCTGACTCCAGGTAAGTCAGATTCTTGTGATCTGTAATCACAGTGATCTTATGTTTGGCGCCTTCGAGGAAGTGGCGCCATTCTTCGAAGGCCCATTTGATCGCCAATAACTCCCGATTACCTATATCGTAATTCTTCTCAGTGGCAGAGAATTTGCAGGAGAAAAAGGCACATGGGCGAAGCTGAGTGAGTGATGCAGTGCCTTGCGACAGCACTGCTCCCACTCCGACCTCAGAGGCGTCCAGCTCTACAATAAACGGGCGGTTCAGATCAGGCTGAACCAAAACTGGGTTGGCTACAAAGCACTCTTTTAACGTAGCAAAAGCCTGAATTGCCTCAGGGTTCCAATTGGTCACGTCTGCCCCTTTTCGGGTCAAATCTGTGAGTGGTTTAGCAATTTCGGAGAAACCCCTGATGAATTTTCGGTAATAATTTGCAAACCCTAAAAATCGCTGCAGCGCTTTTAGCGACTTGGGTTGCACCCAAGTTTTAATAGGTTGGATCTTGGCAGGATCCATACGGAAGCCTGTGCTTGAAACCACATATCCTAAAAATTGTACCTCCTCCGCAAAAAAACCCACATTTCTCCAGTTTAGCAAACAGGGAGTGTTCTCGCAGTCTCTGCAGTACAGAGCGAACGTGCTGAGCATGTGTCACAGGGTCAGCAGAATAAATCAAAATGTCATCTAAATACACGACGACATACACCCCACAAATGTCCCTGAAAATGTCATTTACAAAGTGCTGGAACACGGCAGGTGCGTTACTGAGTCCGAAGGGCATTACCAGGTACTCAAAGTGGCCAAGAGGGGTATTAAAGGCTGTTTTCCACTCATCCCCGTCTCTTATGCGGACTAGATTGTATGCCCCCCGGAGGTCCAGTTTAGTAAACCAACGGGCTCCCATTAGCTGATTAAAAAGATCAGGGATGAGTGGAAGCGGATACTGGTTCTTTATAGTGATTGCATTCAATTCCCAGTAATCAATGCAGGGTCTGAGACCACCATCTTTCTTTTCTACAAAGAAGAAGCCAGCTCCAACTGGTGAAATGGACGGTCTAATAAACCCCTTTTTTAAGCTATCTGCTATGTACTCGTTCATAGCCTGACGCTCTGGACCTGAGAGATTAAATATTCTCCCTTTTGGGAGACGGGCATCTGGAATCAGATCTATAGGGCAATCATACTTTCTGTGAGGGGGTAGCTTTTCAGATTTTGCAATAGAAAAGACATCCTCAAAATCTCTGAAGGCAAACGGTATGTGGAGGGGTTTAACTTTAACTTGGTTTACTGTTAGCGACATGCAGTTTTCCTGACAGTGTGAACTCCAGCGTATAACATCGCCTAGGTGCCAGTCGATGACTGGATTATGCTGGCGTAGCCATGGCATCCCCAAAATGACTGCAGCAGACAAATTATCCATCACAAAAAATGACATAACCTCGGTATGCAATGCTCCCACCGACATAGTGATTTTGTCAGTAACAAATTTAACCCCCTCCTGGACAATAGATGTGCCATTAATAGCCGTAGTTTTTATAGGGGCATTAAGTCTTAATAGGGGTACACCGAGACTTTTAGCAACCAAAGAATCCATAAAATTCCCTTCAGATCCACAATCCACATATGCGTTCACACACTGAGATTTCTGACCAAAAGAAAGGGCAATAGGCAATAAAACTTTAGCCGCATCTGCGGGCAATACCTGTGCCCCTGGGCAACCATAGCCAGAGTTGCCCAGAGGCCGATGTCTCAGTAGTATGGATCTCTGACGCTCAGCTCTCTCTCTGAAGGCTCCAGACTGCAGCATACTGGTGCAGGAAGATGAAAGTTCTCCTTCAGGCTGTGCATTGAACCAGGTGTTTAGGCCAGAAATCAGCTCAGTCAGAAGAAGGGAGAGAAAAAAAAAGTTCAGGGAGACTGCTTTTGTATATGCTGGATATATACACAAGAAGCAGTTTTTTTTTTTTTATATGTGGCCGGATATAATGTGACGTCCGCCTGCGGGTCTGGGCTGCAGCCAGGCAACACCCCGAGAAACACTGATACCCTTTACCCCTATACAGGGATCTGGATTTATAGCAGAGCCCAGGAGGCGCTGTCTGAATAGGAGCAGTGACCAGAGCAGGACGGTCGCCAGAAAGGTGTTCCAATACGGGACACAAACGTGGAGATATGCGAGTCTAAACCAGTCGGGCAGCAATGGTACAAAAACGGTAGACAGAAGCAGAGTCAGATTCAGGCCAAGAGTCATAAACCAGGAGAGTAGCAGAGGTACAGAATCGTTAGGCAGAAGCAGAGTCAGATTCAGGCCGAGAGTCATAAACCAGGAGAGTAGCAGAGGTACAGAATCGTTAGGCAGAAGCAGAGTCAGATTCAGGCCAAAAGTCATAAACCAGGAGAGTCGCAGAGGTACAGAATCGTTAGGCAGAAGGAGAGTCAGAAGTCCAGGCGAAAGTCAGTCAGTAAGTAATTCACACAAGGGAACCAAGAATATATCCGGCGGCTTGCAAGACCAGTCCCAAGGTATTTCAGGGATCAGGTCACCCCTCATAGGTTCCTGGACTGATGATGTCATCAGTACCGCCCCCAGGACCAGGCCAGATGGAGATGCAGTAACCTCTTGATGACTGACAGAGGGGTGGAGCATGCGTCCACCAGATGCCTGCGCCGGTGCCCTTACTCTGTCAGCACCATAACTCCCGGGCGAGCCATGGCGCCTCCTAGTGACCGCGACAGGAGCAGCAGACCCAGAATTTAACGGCGACGTGACAGACCGGCGCCTCCTAGAGGCTAAAGCCGGGACAGTAGGCTCTGAGCCTGACGTGACAGAACCACGGCCCCTTCCAGTGGCCGAGGCAGGAACAGCCGTCCCTGAGTCTGACGATAAAGTGGCGGTCCGGCGCCTCCTAGTGGCCGCGACCGGAACAGAAGGCCCTAAGTCTGGCGGAAACGTGACAGGAGCCATATATACAAGGGAGGGAGAGTGGGAGCGGAGCGATAAATACAAGGGAGGGAGAGTGGGAGCGGAGCCATAAATACAAGGGAGGGAGAGTGGGAGCGGAGCCATAAATACAAGGGAGGGAGAGTGGGAGCGGAGCCATATATACAAGGGAGGGAGAGTGGGAGCGGAGCCATATATACAAGGGAGGGAGAGTGGGAGCGGAGCCATATATACAAGGGAGGGAGAGTGGGAGCGGAGCCATATATACAAGGGAGGGTGAGTGGAAGCAGAGCCATATATACAAGTGAGGGAGGGTGGGAGCGGAGCCATGCATACAGGATGGGACAGGGGAGCCATGTATACAGGATGGGAGGGTGAGAGCAGAGCCATGTATACAGGATGGGAGGGTGGGAGCAGAGCCATGTATACAGGATGGGAGGGTGGGAGCAGAGCCATGTATATAGGATGGGAGGGTGGGAGCGGAGCCATGTATATGTGGCGCCCCTGAGGCTAAGTCGCCACAGAGGTACTGCACCTCCTGAGGTGTGGTGCCCCACCATCCAGGTAAGGTGGGAACTCCTAACCACGCTCCAACACCTGCACCCCTCACCACAAAGTAGTGTAGCAAAGCCACATTGCAGCTCCTTGCTTAGAGAGTAGCAGAGCACCTTTGGTGGTTCCCTGCTTGGAAACACGAAACGTGCTGGGAGGTGGGTGGAGTTGAGAATACATAAAAGAGCGGGATGGTTTAGGATTACAGGTCAGTCAGTAGGTCAGTCAGTAGAGGAGTCAGACGGAGAGTCTGAGGGAGGAAGCGACTCAGAGAGGAGTGGGGATCCCTGGAAGAGGGATGGAGTAAGGAGTGCTGCAGCTACCTCAGTGACCTGAGCCAGCTGGCACAGGAAAGGAAAGAAGGAGAAGGACATTGAACTGAAGCCTGAGCTTCCATAGGAGAGAAAGACAAGTACGGAACGTAGGAGTAAAAGGGAACACAGAGGACGTGGGTTAGAGGAAGAACCCTGCCTAGAAGTTCTAAGCGCAAGGCCGGGGCCCGGTTCCAGAGGTTGTATGGACACTAATGGTTCTGCAGCAGACACCGGTGGAGTAGTGGGCTGTAAATGCACTACTCCCATCTAAGACTTGAGGGCACAACAGCAACACGGATAGAGAGCCGGGACTTAGGAGTAGAGAGTCCCCGAAGCAGGCTACAGCTGTCTGCCGTGCAAGTAGAGTTCTTGGGAACATCTGTCAGGAGGAACTCCAGTGTAACTCAGTACTAGGAGATCTTCACATTTAAAGGCGCTATAGAGGAGACGTTCAGAAAAGGCACATAAGTTGGCGGAGCGTGGAAGGGAGCATTCCATCTTGCCTGGAGGTTGACTGAGTCCCTGACCTGGAGGACATGGCACAGGAGCGGGCACTACAGACTGTGAGTAAAGATTTGGAACTACATGCCCTGGTGTCCTCCATTCCTTCCTGCGTCCGTCCGCCTGACACTGCTACATCCCCTGCAAACACTACACTAGCTAAGTGTCTCCACATCTACACTGCCCTGGGACAACAGCCCTGCCTGTGGAGGGCTATAACATCATTGCTGCACCACACCATGTGTCCCGGAGGATCTGTCTGCAGCGTCGGCTTAACTCCCTTGCCGAACACCACAGGTGGCGTCACGAACTATTCATCTAACTACATTCCACCATTCACAACATCTTCCTATTACTTGGGCGCCCAGGGCCACGGTCCGGGTCACCGCTGCTGTGACACGTCCCACTGATACCGGCCGGTACCGAGTACCCCACAGCCCTGGGAGGGCGACCCAACATGGCGTCACGAACAGGATGACGAGACCCGATGCCATCGGGTTCTGTGCGTCTAAGATTTGTTGGACTTAAAACATTTGTGCAGAAGACCCAATTTAATAGACTGTAAAATGAACATTAAAAATGGCCGTTGGCGTGGAGAAGAAGGGCGTGACGAGATGGGAGGTCCTAGGAAAAGACCGCGAACAGTCTTGGGCCTCCCCTGCCTGAATTACTATGTGACAGCAACATGGCCCACCCCCCGAGGGGTTCGTATACTGGCTTGGTATGGAGGTGCCGGAAGAAGACGCCGCCCCAAGAAGGAGGGGCAGAAGCCAGTGGCGGGAAAGGGGCCGAGAAAGGAGGGAGAAGAACGCCAGAACGCCATCTTGGAGAGAGACGGGAGGAGGCCTGCGGTGCGTGGGGAGGTGGATCTCCCTGGCGCCATGGCTGAAGGCTCCGACCCAGTAGCTGAGATGAACCGCCAGCAGCTGGAGGACGAAATTGCCCAGCTGACGCGCAGCTTGCAACTGCGGCAGGAGGCCATGTGGAGGCTGAACTGGCAGCGCGCCCAGGAGGGGCCTACATCTGCAGTACCCGCGACACCGGTACCCGCCGCTGCTGCACCGGAGCTTCCCCAGGCAGATTCCGTAGAGCCTGCCACCGCCATCACACCACCAGCAGCAGCTGAAGTCCCCTTGCTGCCGCCGCAAGAAGACTTGTACGAGGCCCCGGAGGCCGGAGCAGAGGAAGAGGAGCTCCCGCCTGGACCTGACGCGGCTGCGCAGGTCCCACCAGAGGCCCCCCGCGAACCCGGAACCACCACCCGCTACCACCGGCCCGATTTCACCGGCACCGGAGCAGAGACCACACCGCCAGGAGGCTCCAGGTACATCCGATGCCCCGACACCTGGGAAGGCCCTGGGGTGTACCACGGTCGCAGCGGCTGGTCAGGTCGTGCTAGATCTGGTCTGGGACCGGGATACCAGTCCCCGGAGGGAACACCGGAACCCCTGGAGGTGGTGCCGTGATACCAAACCAGCCTAGATCGGTCCCGGGAGGAGCGGGAGGATGATGAGAACTGGGTTAGTTGTCAAGCTACCATCCGCCAACTGGCAGCTGAACACCGGGAGACAGAGCAGCGCCGGCAAGCGGTACTAGGCCCAGATTTGGACCGGAAGGAGCGGGTCTGTGCTGGTCATTATTGTCCCAGAGATGCAGCAGGTTGGGGCCACGTCCCGAACGTGAATCACGAGAGGGGGTTCGGCTTTATCCATGACCCTAGCCGAATCTCCGATCTGTTTTTCAACCGGAGGGATGTAGAGCCACACTTGAGGAAGGGGCACCTTGCCAGGAACCTGAGCCCAGGAGATCACATAACGTTTACCAGACATGAAGGTCTGAGAGGCTGGTACGCGATGAACATCAGGCGAGTCCCGGAGGATCTCATTCAGACCTGCAGGCAGAAATCACCTACTGCCTCCATGTACCAAGGTGTGCCAAAGGTACAGAGAGCCGCAAGCTTCACCCCACGGGAGGAAGAGTACTTGAGGCATGCCAATGCGTTTATCACATCTGGTAGCGGTTCCTAGTCACCAGCTTCCAGAACCCCAGGAGGGGACCACCACTAGTAACTTGCAGTAAACATAACTCTCGTTACCCAGGAGGGTATTTGCACAGTTGTGCTTTGTTTTTGCATTATGTTTAGGTTTTGTTTTTCCAGTGTTGCCCTGTTTTGTTGGCAGCCTTTTCACACTTGAACTGCAGAGATCATGAACGCTGAATGGTCCAGAACTGTTATTGTAAATAGTTTGCACCTCTTTAGGTGCTCTCTCTTGGTTTTACATAGGACACTTTGCGAAGATAACGTCTACCTCATTTGGAGCATGACTCCAATCAAAGGACACTGCAAGATATCCCGGCTGGGAGCGGTGTCCAGCACTTACAAGAATTATTGAAAGTTTTAATGTGAAGTATTTGATAATGATGTGTCTTATGAGAGTAAATGGCTTTTATATATAGAATGAAGAATGTTTTAATAAAGAGATGAGAGAGTTGAATAAAGAATTGAAAATGTAGATGATATACCAAGCACCACGGTTGTCGCTCAGAGTTGAAAGAAAGTAGAAAATGTGCACTAGAGATGGAAAGATGAAGAATACTGAAGTGATAGTGAGTAACAGACAATAGCACTGTGAATTAAGTATTGTATGGAAAATTGCACTTTGAACTTAGGATTTTAGATAGCTAATTAGGAATTGTTTAATTGTTTGTAACGTTCAATAATGAGTACCTCTCACATTGGGAAGTTTAGTATAAGAAATGTTTATTCAGCATTGCAAAAATTTGTATGTTCCTGTATTGTCAACTTTGTTTACCTTGCAGCCCTCGGACGTGCTGTGTTTAACGGGGGGGTATGTGGCACCCCTGAGGCTCAGTCACCACAGAGGTACTGCACCTCCTCCTGAGGTGTGGTGCCCCACCATCCAGGTAAGGTGGGAACTCCTAACCACGCTCCAACACCTGCACCCCTCACCACAAAGTAGTGTAGCAAAGCCACATTGCGGCTCCTTGCTTAGAGAGTAGCAGAGCACCTTTGGTGGTTCCCTGCTTGGAAACACGAAACGTGCTGGGAGGTGGGTGGAGTTGAGAATACATAAAAGAACGAGATGGTTTAGGATTACAGGTCAGTCAGTAGGTCAGTCAGTAGAGGAGTCAGACGGAGAGTCTGAGGCAGGAAGCGACTCGGAGAGGAGTGGGGATCCCTGGAAGAGGGATGGAGTAAGGAGTGCTGCAGCTGCCTCAGTGACCTGAGCCAGCTGGCATGCGAAAGGAAAGAAGGAGAAGGACATTGAACTGAAGCCTGAGCTTCCATAGGAGAGAAAGACAAGTACGGAACGTAGGAGTAAAAGGGAACACAGAGGACGTGGGTTAGAGCAGGGGTCCCCAACCGCCGGTCCGCAGGCCAGCACCGGGCCGCTGCAGTGCCCTTGCCGGTCCGCGGACACAAGGGGAGCCAGGGGCGGTGCAGCAGCTGATTCTCCTAGCCACGCTCCGCCCCAGGCAGCACGTGTGTGGGGGCGGCGCGCAGCAATTCCTAGATTGCCCTCATGTGTAGCGGCGGCCAGGAGCGATCCAAGCAGCTCCGCTGCCTGCAAGAGGGGATAGCAGGAGCGGAGCTGCAAGGACCCGTCCAGCTTCCTGCCCGCCGCCCGCACTTCCTGTCTCTGACTGACACAAAGAGGAGAACACCGCTGAATGACGTCATCATTCAGCGGCCGCTGCTGTGTCAGAGCGAGGAAGCGCGGGCAATGCTGCGGACAGGTGAGAGGAGAGAGGTGGTGTCTGCGTATATATAATGTGTGTATGTATGTCTGTGTGTGTGTGTGTATGTATGTCTGTCTGTGTATATGTATGTCTGTGTGTGTATGTATGACTGTATGTGTGTATGTATGTGTGTTTGTCTGTGTTTGTGTAGGTTAGTCTGGCCCTGGAGGAGATGGGGACATGAGGAGAAGACCGTGATGGGGAGAGAAGGCTATGATGCCTGGGGTGATGGGATAAGGCCATGAGGGGGTGATGGGAGAAGATCATGAGGGGGTAATGGGAGAAGGCCATGATGGGGGTGATGGAGAGAAGGCATTGATGGGATCATGGGAGTGATGGGGAGAAGGCAATGATGGGAGTGATGGAGAGACGGCAGTGATGGGGTGATGGAGAAGGCAATGATGGGGAGAAGGGAGTGATGGGGTGAAGGCAATGATGGGGTGATGGAGCAGGCAAGGATGGGGGTGATGGAGCAGGCAATGATGGGAGTGATGGGGAGAAGGCAATGATGGGAGTGATGGGGTGATGGAGCAGGCAATGATGGGAGTGATGGGGAGAAGGCAGTGATGGGCTGATGGAGCAGGCAGTGATGGGGAGAAGGAAGTGATGGGGTGATGGAGAAGGCAATGATGGGGAGAAGGGAGTGATGGGGTGAAGGCAATGATGGGGTGATGGAGCAGGCAAGGATGGGGGTGATGGAGCAGGCAATGATGGGAGTGATGGGGTGATGGAGCAGGCAATGATGGGAGTGATGGGGAGAAGGCAGTGATGGGGTGATGGAGCAGGCAGTGATGGGGTGATGGAGCAGGCAATGATGGGAGTGATGGGGTGACGGAGCAGGCAATGATGGGTGCTCTTCGGATGCTTCCAGATTGTCAACGACCAAAGGGGCAGCAAATTTTTCGACCGCCCCAGGCGCCACAAACAGTTGCTATGCCACTGGCCGCGGTCCCTGTCGGCGGCTTCATCCAGCGCTGAGCGGTCACGTGCTACCGCTCATTTAAGGTCATGAATATTGACGCCACTCATCTCCCATAGGCGTGGCGTCCATATTCATGGACCTTAATGAGTGGTAGCACGTGACCGCTCCACACAGGAAGAAGCTGAAGCGCCGCTAGATGCAGGGACGTGCAGCGACGGAAAGGAAGTTCAGCAGCGTGAGGGGTAAGCAGCGTCGGACTGGAACACCTTGGGCCCACCAGAGAAAATCATTCTTGGGGCC